>NW_009207822.1:0-14940 GCF_000690835.1 Fulmarus glacialis
CGGCGGGGCCGGGGCTGCTGCCAGGCTGCCTGGGCGCGGAGCTCCCCCTCGTCCCGGGAGATGCCCCCCGCCCCCCTCCTCGCCGCGGGCAGGATAAAGCCCTCCCACCTCACGTAACGGTGTTTAAATTCTTCTCCTCGTTTGCCCCAACACAGGACGAGAATGTATTTCCTTTGGAGCTCTTATACCAGGGATGCTTCTCGTTCTTTCTCGCCCTTCCTCCCTGGCAGATATGTTTCCTACGTAGGTATTTAAAACCTACCCGCAATTTCATTTTCGTGTCTCCAAGTAAGCACCGCAAATTCACTTTGTTTCAACCACGGCTGAGGAAATCAATTCAAATGTATTCTGCGCCCGCTGCCGTGGGATGATGGATACAGCCCCGTGCTGTCGTGCCTCTTTGTTCTGCCACGGGCGGTAATTCAATCGCACCGAGCGCAGCTCCGACACCTCGGTTTGCAGCGCTCCCGACACAGGCAGCAGCGGGACGGCTCCTCCACTCCCCAGGGATGCGCTTCGCAAGCCGGGATATCCCGGATAGCCGATACAGGTCTTCCTGGGTGACTCCAGTTACGCTGCAACAGGGGATGTGGAAATAACGACGAGAATAAAACTCTGAATGGAAACCAGGTGCATGAGCACGCACAGAAATCTCCAACTTTTACTATCTCATCACTTCTAACAGTATGGAAAAAATGTATCTATATTAGCATATAGGGGCAAGCGTATGGTGGACCAGCAATATAAGGTCAGGACTCAGAGCGAGGCAAGCAGTTAACTGGGGAAAACAAAATATGGTTATGTTCTAGTAACCTTCATTCAGCAGCCTCTTGAGGGGAAGGAGTTAAAAAGTCAGCCATCGTCACACAGCTCGTCATTATTATCTTTATTTTCTTGGCACAGAACATATTTTGCCCACCCTGAGTGGCGATACCCAGCCACTAATGGGGCAGTTTGTAGTGAAAACCAAAGAGGAAGGTCTACTCTAACGGGGGGAGATCTGGTGGCCTCTGTTGATTTCTGGAGCTTTAATTCCTGGGGCTGGATGGGGGAGATGGTAACGATAAAAATTCCTACTTCTCTGTGCAGAGAGCGAGCGAGCTCCCCAGCCTCTGTGCTACAGAGGAAATGGCAGTTCCTAAATTAAGGTAAAGTTCAAAAATTAAGCAGGACATTGGCACATCGGGGCCGCCTGAATTATAGAGCCCACCGGTTTTCAGCACGTACCTTGGGCTCTGCTCTTCGCTGTCCGTCGGGAGGGAGCCTGCGGACCCCTGACCCGGCCCTTCTGGGGCTGGGCTCAGCCAGACCGCCTCCAAAGACCCTGAAAGTGCAGCTCAACTGAACTCAGGTTTTATTTTTGCTGCTTTCAAGGGCAAGCGAGAGATTGGCCTTTTGCAGACACTAAATGTGAAATCAGAAGCCCTTAAACAGCTTGAATACGTAGTCATTTATTAAAGTAATAAAAAGTGGACTGGATAAAAGACAAACACGTTTAAACCAAACAATTTTTGAAAGTTTAATATAGCTTTAGATAAAACTGAGCTTGCAGTATTAATGAATACAAGAGTTTGTTATTTTGTATAATTCAAATAAACTTGTACATTTATACAGTTATAGACTGCATGCCAGAAAATGCTTTTAGTTTATTCTAATTTGAATATGTACAATTTACAATAGAATTCAAGCATAAATTCAGCAGTAGAGAACACAGACCGGCTGTGCAATCAAACAGTTACTTTTTCTTAGCATAAGCGTTAGGGCTGGGCTAAAATGTTAATTAAGGAAAAAAAAGTGGCCACGCCAATAAAAACAAAATATTAACCAGAAATAACTTCCTAAAATGAATAACTAAAGAAAGTTATCATCCCTGTTTGTACTTTCACTCTTGTTACTGAAAGACGCATATATTGTCACCTTAACGTACGTAATGCATTGCAATACAAGCCACAAGCCTCAGAAATCTTGCGTCCAGCAAGGACAGGTGCATATTTTGACTTAAAAAATCAAACTTTTCAGTTAATCGTAACTTAATATTTTCTATGGCATTAGTTTAATAAAAGTGGGGATACTTTCCCAGTGTCTCACATACTTTCAGATTTTCTTTTTGTACAGGCTACCGGGAGCCACTCAGACTGCCAGTATATTTTACAGCTACGGCACTTCTCCCTGTCACCTATTTTAAGTTCAATTTGTAGAACACATCCACACTGCTCCTACTTAATTCAGTCTTGTACACGGATTCAAAACCAAAGTTCCCCAAAGAAAAACGCCACTCGGCTCTCCCGCAGGCAGGACTTTGCAGCCGCTGCGCAGCCGCCCTGCCAGGGCACGGGCAGCCAGGCACCTTCCCCGCCGCTGTCGGGAGGGAGGATGCTGGTGGCCCCGGGGCACGGCCGGTGAAACACCATTGCTCTTACTCTGCGGACACGTCACATTTACTTTTCCATAAAGAAAAGTCATCCGGACCACGAGCCGTCCCCCACGCTGAGCGCTTCAGGTGGTGGGAGACCAAAGATGGGCAGCCCCCAGGTGGGACCCCCTTGTCCCAGGGAGGGGGACCCCACCTTGCAGAGCCACCGAACCGGGGCCACCAGCACCACAGCGGTGTCCGCGAACGGCAGCGGGTTGGTTGGGTCACAGCATCCCGGGAAGGAGGCAGTGGTCCTCACCCACCCCGAACAAACCAAAGGAGTTCGAGGGGAGGTCAAGCTGCTGCAGACCCTGCTTTCAAAACCAGACCGATCTGCTCGAGCCTGCGGGCAGGACTCATCACGCGGCTGTGCTGCCGGCCGAGTGTCTACGTGCCGATTAATGCTCCTGGCTCTCTGGTTTGGCTTGGTGGTGTTTTTACTGTTGGCCCCTGGCAATTGTACACGGCTATTTTTGCTGTCAGTCAAGGACTGGTAGAAGAGTTACGTGTGGTACAAAAACCGGCGGCATTTTACAAGACAACCTGAGGAAGTGTTAGCAAAAGGGGGAAAAGAAGTCCAGATTTTGCCTTGCCGCATCAGCAACCTGCTTGGTGCGCGTGCGAGCACAGGACCAGCACGCAGGGAGCAACGCACCCTTCCCTTCAACAACAACGTGCGGAGAATTGAAGTATAGCCAAAGGTGTACAAAGCATGCAGTGCCACTCAAAAATCATGATAAACAATGAAAAGAAACTTTGGAAGTTGGTATAAAGTCCTTGGGTGTACAACTGACGGGTCATACACTGCAACTTCCAGAGAAAGCACTGAGCCGCAGCGGTGACTCGGCCAACCCCCCGGCATGCTGAGTTTCTGAGTTCTTATTGCATGCCGACATTTAGAACAAAACCCATTTTTTTCCTCAAAGATCATCAGATCTGTTGTTATTAATTACGTAGCGAGCGTCAGCATTCGTGCAGGATGGTCCAGAAGCGCCCGTCCATGACTGCAGCTCTGTGTGCACCTCCTGACCCACGCGTGTCCCTGTCTGGGACCACCCGGCTGTGGGCTCAAGGGTTTTACATACGGACGACGACACGCGGAGCCCTTTTCCCGGCCGCTGCTGGCGGTGGCTTTTGTACCCGGCTCTCTGATGCCCACACCATCGCTCCCTCTCGCCCAGACCTCCTCCTCCAAGGAGGAGCCCCCGGGAAGCCACCGTGACCTGGCCCCCAAACACAGACCACGGGTGTCCCTGGGCACAGCGACAGCCGACTTCCAGCATTTTGGGGAGGGTCCGGGGCGGCGCGGGGTGCTCCAGCACCGCAAGCCACGATGACGGGGGCACCCGCACAACACCCAGCCTCCCTCGGCTCGAGCCCGCCGGAGCGAAAGGAGATGGAAAAGGAAACCCAAACACAAGCACAGAAGGATATCAAACCAAACATTTATACAAAGTATTACTCATTTTGAAACCCACAGGGTCAACTTCAGTTAAGAACACGTTCAAATGTTATTTTCACCCCAGAGAAAGCAGTAAGGAGCGATGCCACCGGCAGCTCCGCCCAGCTCCGGCTGCGAGACGGCTCAGGCACCCACCGCCTGCATCGCTGCTGGCCCAACTGGGCCATCAAAGCAAGAGGGAGCGAAACCCGGGCACTGCGGAATTAGGGGGAATTGTGACTCTGCCTCTGGGGTGCAGTTCCTCCAGAATAAATGCCTGCTTGGCTTCGTGGAGACATTCAGCTATTTTTGTGTTTAGCTCTTCTATCAACATGAGAAATCAAGCACATCCTGCTTATTTAAAATGGTTTTCTTGCACATATATTATAAAACAGAAAGATTTAAAAAAATTTTTACTAATCGTATCTAAAGTGTGAATTTTATTCATTTATTCATCGTTTTGCCTAGGCTTATTAATACAAGTTTCTTCTCTAAACAATGCCTTATGAAATACATTTCAATTTTTTTCCAGTAGCCTAGATGCAGGAAAAGAAACCCCAAGAAAATGTTAAAGCAAAATAGAAACCAGCAGTTAATTTAAGGCTAGCAGATTTGGTGTTATGAATTAACTGATACACCTTCTTTTAAGAAAAAAGACATGCACCATAACTACTTTGTTGAACGAAACATCACGATCCACATCAGAAAAAAAAACCAAACCATTTTCAAATCAAATTATAACTTACCCTGAAGGTTACCCACTCGCATGTTTTACCTACTACTTACTCTTAAGAAATACAGGGGGAAGGAACGCCCCTTTCCATATTTTTCAGAATATACAGTATAAATATAGTAGGAGTCATGCCATAAAACTATATGCAAAAATTGCACACTATTATTGCATGCGTGTTGTGATACTACATGCCAACGAACATCAGCTCGCCGATCGTCCCGTCGTTCGTACTTACAGGGCAGCCGCCGCTACCGAGGGGATGCTCCCGCCTCCCGGCGCGCCGGGGACCACGGAGTTTAGCAGTCGTACGGCTGGTGGAGGGCCCGCTCTCCTGCCCGCGCTGCCCTTGCCAGTAGCAGTTCAAGCTCTAAACGATAGCTACAAGTCCCGCCGGGTTATGTAAACCGATCCGAATTCATTTTTCGCAGTTTGGGTGGAAGGTTCCCTTCCATCCTGCCGCCGCCTGACAGCTTCTGCAGCTTGGGCGGCAGGTCGGCCACCGACTGGCTGATGGGATCCGACATCATCTTTGTGGTTTTAGACACCAGTTTCTCCTCCGAATTCCCGGGGACCGAGCTGATCCGCTGGAGTTTCATGGGTAAATCCCCCATGCTGTAGGCCTTCTCTGAGGTGGTGGAACTCATCCTGAGGAGTTTTTTGGGGAAGTCTTCCCTCCCGGTTATTTTCTGCAGTTTTGAAGGTAGTTTGGTGCCAACTTCGTCGAGACCATCCAGGCACTCCACCGAGTTATTCCTTTCCTTGCTGTTGCTCACAGCGGGCGCTATCAAGGGAGAGGACATGAGCAGCATCTCCTCCTGCTCCTTCACGCTGTACGGTGGGGTGGGGACCTCAAACGTCGCGTGGAACTGGGAGTAATCGACTTTAAAGAACCCCTCTTCCAAGGAGATAACAGGGAAGAAACGATGACCCCAGAGCACTTCATCCTCGGTATAGGATGTCCTGGCTTGGCACGTCATCCCTGCAACGAGCAAGGGAGAGAAACTTTCACCAGTTATGGACAACTGTGGATGCACATAAATCTTAGGAGTTTTTGAACATTTCAGTGAAACATATTTTATGTTTTTAAATGTGTAAAAGAAAAGGCATTGGCATGCTTACCATTTACACACAGTAGCTATTAAATTGTCATCCTCAAGGTGAAAGGAGCCAACCATAAAGGAAGGAGTGTAACTAAGTCCCATCTACTGCTACGTGAAGTCCCCTTTTGAAGGTGCTGCTGACAAAGGGAAACAACAGCAGCGCTAACTGATAACCCCGGGATTAAATTAGATTAAATTAAAGAGCTGCTAATTGTAAAGTTGGACTTGTCAGGATCTTAAAGGATTACTAAGTTATTCCATATTTTCATCACATTGACCAACGCATACAAAACCAGACCCTGCGCTTTATGCATCGTATGCACAAACCAAGCCCGTGTCGTGCATTCCAACGAACCAGCGAGCAGTAGGTATGTCCTAAGAAATACATTTATTCCTCTTTAAGGGCTTCATCAGCAATCTGCTCACAGATCCATCGCTGCCAGGTTGAGATCCAAGCTTCAAAAAATTAGCAGGGAAGAAGAAATATGACTAAGAGGCACAACACTGCCCTTCCTCTTCCTCCACCCCCTCCCACCGTGCAGAAGAGTCCTCCTCCCGAGCCCCCAGACTTGGCCATCCCGGTGACCCATCTGACCTCGGAAATCAGAGGGAAATGATGACCATGGATCGCTGGAGGCTTCTAGAAGAAAACCTGCTGCTTCTTTTTTTTTTATTTTTTTAAATGGTAGCGATTTGTAAATAGAATTACCCTGACATTTTATCCTAGTATAGCAAACTGGAAATATGACATCTGGTTTTCAGGAAGCCATATCTGCCTCTGCAAACGCATCCTCTGCTTAGCTGGCAAGAATGCCTTTAAGTCAGGAGAAAATTAAAGGAAACTTTGGAATGCACAAGGAAAACGATAGCGGGGCTGTAGCGAGGGGGAGCAGGGGATGGATATGCGCCCGGTGACATACAGCCAGAAAAATAAAATTTTATTACACTTCATGTTACTGCTAATGGAATCAAAGGTTTAGTTTTGCATAGTGATTTCTACTGCTAATAAGACTGGGTTTATCACAAGACGTAAAACTCAGTTTTCTGTCTTATCTCTTAGGAGACAGATAAGAACCCAGGGGCGGTTCTGCACTGAACGCCGCTCCGCCGCCCGCGCAGGCGGACCCTGAGCCCACACCCCTGCCGGAGCACACCCTGGGGCCGAGCAATCCTACCCCCTTCCCACAGCTCAGACAGGACAGTATTTCATCTTTTATGATGCATTTTCACCCGGTCACCACGTGTTTCAATTCTGTTTACTAAGCGTAGTGGAAGCAATCGCACACCTAATGGATTTAGAAAAAACCTGCAATTTTTAGAAAAATGGTAATTAGAGTGAGTACTTCTTCCATCTGTGTCCTTTACTCTGCAGCTGTTCGTTAGCCGCACCTTCGCCGCGAAAGCCCAGACCTTTCCCCCTCTGCTTCTTCAGACCTGACTTCCGAGGGAGACCTCATTAGCGAACGAACGCCTCTCATAATGCATGCAAACGGCGGGAGCCGTGCTTGGAATTGGGTCTACGGTGCCTGTGAAGCAGATGGCTGGTTAACTCCGGTGACCTGCATTTTGATAACAAATTGCTTAAAATGCAAAGCTCTCTGTATAGAAAAGTTGATAATTGCTGACCTCGCTGCACCGCAGGCTTTGCTGAGGGGGCTGGAGCCGCACCGCCGGCATGATCCCGTGGGAACACCACCGGGGCGGCCACCCCGGCCACAGCAACACTGCTCGGCAGAGAGCAGAGTGCTGCAGGGAAATGACTTGCACGGCTTTTTCTTTGCGTTGGCAACACTAAAAAACCAGAATTATTATCAAAATGCCACGGGGGGGTGTAGCAAGGGGTGTGGAGGTGTGGGTCAGCAACACTGCGAGGGCTCGAGGAAGGGGACCAGCGCACAGGACCGGCCGGCACCTGCATCAGCATCCCCATCCGCATCCGCAAGCGACCCCGTGGCCGATGCCGCACGCCCAGGGCAATGCGGGGCTCGGGACCCGCCGGGTTAGGCTCTCCCATCCCCGCCAGCCGCCGTGCTGTTTCTATCGCCCAGTCTCTCACCCCGCCGTCCACCAAACCTGCTGCTGCCGGTAGGCCTTCAAAGGAGGAATTTTATACCTGCTCACTATCGAAAAATGTATTAGCTGAATCTCAGGAAGATCAGCTTCACGTTTTGTTGCATTGATGTAACCCTCTGTGAGCTCACCTGAGAGATAAACATTTGCAGGTATATGATTTTTCTTTAAAATCAATTTATCTTATTCACTAACAAACCCGAGGGTGCAAATTATTCAATAGCCTCTCAGGATGAACAGCAGCGACTAATACGCTCGTCATTATAGGGAATACCTGTCATGCTAAGCAGATGATGCTAAAAGGTGCTAACGTGCTCTGAGAAGCTTTCTTGGACAAGAAATCAATTCTCAGGTTTTCTTCCAGCTCTGCTGCGTTTCCTGGCTCTTCCTTCCCTTTCCGTTTTCTCAGCAAAGCCTCAGACCCCCAGCTGTGAGCTTTGCAATGCCTTTCTGCTATTACACGCTCCGAGCAGCCAGCTGACGACAGCCCCGGCTGTAACCATCTCCTTTGCATTATTACAGCAGTAACGACGGAGTTGCAGAAGGCACTTGACGACCGGAGCCATTATCCACGTCCTCGCCCAGAATGAGCAGCGGCTCTTCGCAAGTGTCCCAACGCACGGTCTCCTCTGGGAGAATTAAAGCTGGCAACGGCACCTGGGGGAGGCACGGTCCCCGGGGCTGCCAGCCAGAACAGTAACAGCGTGTACATCCCGCACCGGCAGCACCTCGTCTCGCTCAGGGCATCCAAAACCCGTTAGGCTGCTCCCCACAGCAAGGGTAAAACTAACCGCATACGTTCATACATCGCGCACAGCATCAGGGTGGGGGGAAGCGCATCGCCCACAGCTCGGCTCTCCCCTGACTTGCACCAGGAGCTGCGGCTTCCACAGGCTGCCCGGACGGGAAAGCACCAAACCGAAAACCAGCGGGTATTTCCACGTTTTCCCATAGAAAAAGCACCTCGGTGCAACCCACCACTGACAGCCCTTCTTGATAATCACCTCAGGATTATTTTCCATTAATTTATGCTCAGATAAATATAGGCCTTTTATTTTAATGCAGACATAGTCTCTCTCTGACCTTTAAAAACTAAGATGGCTAAAGCAGCAGGAGGCGCAGGCAGGCGCGGGGTCGGGCTGCTGAGGGACACTGACCCGGGGAGTGCAGGCTGCGGTGGGCAGGGGCTCACGCCCCACAGCCTCCAACAGACCAGGCCATTCACGTCAGGCTAGGAAGTCTTCCTCTCCTTCTGTCGGTATGAAAGGCTTTTCGGGGTTTTGTGCTTTTTTTTTTCCCTAAGAAGTTATTCATCAGCAGGGTACGCGGCCAGCAGATCCTCCGATGCCTTCATCATGTTAACGGGCCTGTTAAAATTTTACCAAGTTGTCTATAATATTAATATTCATTTGCAGTATAAATTTTAAACTCTCGTTTGGAAGCAAACACGCTGTATGCAGGGCATATAATTAAAAAGCCATCCATTTGTCAAAATAAAAGGTTTCGATGCATTTTGTTCATCACCCCTAGCACACGCGTCCATCACACAGTGCTCTCCAGGGCTGCTAACGGCCAGCGATGGCCACGCACGTTGGCAAAGCTCTGCCTGCACACACATCGCAACAACGCACCCGAGAAAGAGGTACACGTATGCACATATTCCAGCATGAAACCCAAACCAAATGTCCGATAAAAACCCTCTCTATTATTTCAGAAACAGAGGCTGCAAACCCACAGTTCGCTATGTCCGAGGGAAGAGATTTTCACCCAGAGGCACTGCTGCTACGGGGGCCAGCAAAGCTATTTTGTCTGAAAACCCCGTACTTCCACATTTGGGACCACCCCTACCCAGATCATCTCTCGCTGTTTCCAGGAATCATATTCCTTCTGCAGAAACCAGGAGCTGACTCTGTTTTCAAAGTATTATGAATAATGAGCGTAAAGGAAGGGAAGGGCAAAGTTTTGGGACTCATCTCCTCACGGGCAGAGGCTGAAATGGTGTTAGAGAGAGCTTTAGTGTTAGACATTATTAGGAATTTTGCTACTGATTAAATTCAGTCATTTACACCCACCCGTAGTGATCTGGCATCCCTCTGTGGAGTCTGGCACATAACGCCACAGCCCGTAACACAGGAAAATCCCAACATGCATATTTAGGAAAATTTTCCATTAACTTTCTTAGATAATGTACAGCACAGCAGTTCTGGAGGACGAGCATGGGTTAAACCGATGTATTTCTCTCAAGTTTGATATGAAAGTATCTTTTATTTTTTTTTAAATAATCATGCCTGCTCCTTTCAGCATTCGCTCTATCATCTGAAGCAAGTGCTATCACTGGAGAAAAATGCATCTATCTGTCCTATCATAAGTTATTAATTACAAGTTGTTATTTCTAATGAGGTAGAACTCTTGGTTTTAGAGCCCTTGCTGAGCTGAAAAAGTGGATGCAATTAGCCCACCCTCAGCCAAGCAGCAGACTATTTAAGCTTTTATTTTTCTCTGTCTCTGGCTACAGCAGGTTTAGATTGAATATTCCATTTCCAGGAAACACCAGCAAGAAACAGGGTTGTGCAACGCCCCCAGCGTGCTCGCTCAATAAACACGTAACACAGAGGAGGCTTGGTGCCGTTGGGATGATGCTGGTCAGAATTCCCTGGCATCTGAAATCCTAATAGTTCCATTAACAATCCTGATAGCTTCTAGCTATGCTACAGGATAAGGCCAGTTCCTCAGGAAGGTGAAGGCATCCCAAAGGACAACAGTAATTGCCACCAAACCCACCAAAAATCCAGCATCATCTTGCATCGCCCAAAGTCCTGTCCCACGTGTGTTGGCCGTGACGTCCCCACCGCTGCAGGTATGTGACACAGCTGGACGTGGACAACCTGTCCTTTGTCACCAGCACACTTGCCCGCGGTCCCCACGCTGGGTCGGTAAGCCTGAGCTCAATTACAGTCATCACTGTGGTTAGTGCTGGCTTTAGACAGATTAGACGCGTCCTAAAGTTCCCAGGCACAGGGTCCCTCCTGAAGCGGCCAGAGAACGGTGACAATACAAAGCATCCTACTGCGGTGACTCGCCGTCAGCACAGCTGAGAGCTGCCTCCCCGGATTAATAAGGGGGCAGATGGAGGACAAGAAAAATCTGTAAATAAGTGCTTTGACTAATTCTATCCGATAATAACCCTCAAATTATTTCTAAATTTCTAAAGTACCCAGATGGAGCTGGCTGCATTCAGGCAATTTCTAGAACTCGCAATATACTGCCTTGAAAAAAATCGCAGGCGTGCTGTTATTTATATGGCCCTCTTACATTTTATTACAGAAGTTGGCTGATAGTTGACAAATAATAGATCACTAATAAGCTTTTAATAGCCCCCCCCCGTGAAAGTCTCCAGAAGCAATTTAGGCACACAAAGGTTATATGGCTCTTTTCTCTCTCCAAGGTAATGCCAGAAATTTCCCTTTAAATCTTTTTCCGTTTCTGGGCTGCAATTTGCTGGTCAAGGGCTGGGCGCAGGCACACCAGAAGGTGTCCTTCTTAACGTGGAAACACGGAAAAGTTAATCTTAACCAACTGGGGAAAGAGATAATTATTTTGGCATTACGACGACTCAACAGCACATCGTCCCAATGGCACCAAAAAGGGGCATCTTGGCATCCCACCCGCCAGGACGGGAGCAAAGAGAAGTCCTCCAGCAAAAGCTACTGGCAAAAATGCACAAATACAAGAAATGTACGCTAATATTTTGTCAGATTTTTTTTTCTTTTTTCTTATTAAAAGCTAGAGCCCTGCATGTTAAAATGCCTGAACCTAAGCCGGCTCCAAGAGGCTGAGGGTGGCTCTTCCCTTCACACGCTTTACTTTGCATTTTGAGAGGGGGGTTTACCTCCCTTAAACCTGCAGTTTATCCGTAAAGCCTCAAAGATATGTGTTAAAAACTAATCAGCCAGCAATGTTAAATCAATTACTAAGAATTAAGCTAATTTACAACTGCAATCAAAGGCCCACGAAGGCAGGAGTCAAACTTGATGTGAGACTTGATATAAAAATATACCACACTCATCCTACACTCTTGCAGGACTAAGGGAAGATTTACAGCTGTAGAAAAAAAGGAGCGGCATGATTTCCACAGCAATCTCTCCTCTTCCGGGACTGCAGAGAAAACAGGGGAAAGAGAAGCTGGTTTTATCACATTTAGCTAAGTAAGAGCGTGATACCCAGATGTTAACATCTGGCCCCTGCGCCACCCTGTATCTGAAACGCCAATAGATGTCCGAGTTCTGCGATAAGCCAGAAAAGGGGAGCCTGAAATGGGAGGTCAGAACCAAAACTCGGAGTGAAGGATGCTCTCAAGCTTTTCCTCTCAACATTCACTGCCACTAACGTAAGTTAAAATGACAAGCTGCACCACGCACGGCTGAGAAATGCACAGCCTGACGGAAGGGTTTCTAAGCAGACAGAAAGCGTGGTGTCTAAACTCTAACACTTCCCATCTATTTGGAAAGAACAGCTATTTTTAGCATTAACATTTTCCCATCATAATTTCAGGGGGTGTTTTTTTATTAAACTGATGATAGTTTGAAGGGCAATAAAACTTTCTGTCAATTTGTGGCTGCCAGCCTCTGCCGCTGCCTGCCGCTGCCTGCTGCCAGTGTCTGCTTTAATGCACCGGTACTTTTGATTTTCTTTAGTAGAAGGGAGACGGGCAGCCACCTTGCCATCTATGCAGTTAATGCTTCTGATTACTTTTAAAGCAATGTTTCAAGAAAAAAACCCTTTTGTTAAAGAGAAAAAAAATACGGCATTTCCTGAAATGCAAGAGACAAAGAGAGTCTTAAAAGACACAGAACACAACCTGCCCACCCTGCCCTGCCGGGACTAGGCAAGGACACGGCCCGTCACCTTCACAGCCAGAGAGGGTGTGCCATGGAGCTAGAGGAGAGGTCGAGCGGGATGAGGGCACTGGTAAGAAGAAGAGAATAGTTCAGATTTTGGTAACTGTGGATAATCTGAGCTAGTTCTTTCTGTAATGAGCGACCCGATACGCTGCCCATTCTTGAAACTTATCTCTGGTTTCTTAGATCGTGACAGAAATAGGTCCTGGGATGAGACACTGAGCAGTGGCCCTACGGATCAGCTCCACGAGAGCCACGTCCCTTTTTCATAGCAGAAAGAAAAAGTGGGAAAAACCACGGAGAGCCTGCCATTGCCCACGAGCCTGCGGTACCAGCGGAGAAGACACCGGAGTGGAGGTCCATGCACGTCCTCGGGCACCCACTCAATACACGCACAGGGGGGACAGCCTGCGGGTGACAGGTAGCTCAGGGTGTCTGACATACAGCGGGGCAGGGTGAGGTGGCCACCTCCTCAAGCGAGAGCATCATTTCTCTTGAACTTTCAATATCTGCAGCAGGCCTTTCTAGCACACTTACTGCTTAATCACTGTTTATTACTGAGACCTAGAAATTGCCCCAACAAAAGGAGGTCAGAGATTAAACAAATGAAGCGCGTATGCAAAGGGCAACCAAGGGAGCAGAGCAAACCAAGGAGCGCAATGCACGCGTTTATGCAAGAGTCAGACATCAGTCTTATGCTAAACATTTTAATTCCTCCTCGCACTGAATAGCAAACCCAGGCTTCTGCTCTGCTACTCAGTTTAGACACGTTGTTTATGCTCTGGCACTATAAATACCTCCTGGTTTATTCAGACTGTGCTGTTCTCCCAGGAGCTATCTTGACACTTAAAAAATAGCGGTGACAGCCAAGGTATTTTTCTTATCAGCCGGTCCTCTTCTCAAGGCAATTTTTAATCACTCATACACACATAGTTTTCTGACATCTTGCAGACAGCTCATCTTGATGCTTACCAGGACCACAGCTACCCATCATTAGCACAAATTATAGCAGGTTTCGAAAATGTCATAAAACGAGCGCGCAAAAGCAAGGCACCACTGCACACACGAATACTGTTCCCGTGTAAAGGAACGCAACAGGCTACTGCCAGGTGAGCTAACCTCCCCTCTTTTGTATCAGCCACTTACCAAAAAAAAGGGGAAAAAAATAAAAGCACGGCAGCCTTCAGCACTGCCCTTCTGGGCTCAGCCCACAGACGTCTGCAGCAGTATTTTCCATTCTTTTGAAAAAACAGAGCCAGAAGCACAGTTACCTGAACAGAACCGTCTAACGCACATTTAATGCAGTGACAGAAATGTATACTGAGAATCTGGCCTGGTATTTTTATTATCTCTTTTTTTTTTACCCAACCCCCCCATATTATTCTGAAAGACGCTGATCCATTCCCTTCTACCTCCATGCAGGAGTGCGTCAGGGCTGATTTCAGCCCCTTCAGCTCCTTTCTTTGAGCAGGTTTTTTTTTTGCGGAGCCATCTGCCACATTCCCGTTTTTGCATCATTTCCCTCCTACCGGGATGTTATTGAATAAGCAGCAGCAGCACCAAAATGGAAGTATTTAATTCCCTGCTCCATGCAGCTCTCTGCTAGGACACATTGAAAGCGCTGCTAGCCTCAGGTGCGGGCAGGAGGAAGGGGATAGAGGGAGGAAAGGGGGACGGTAACGGGGAGAGGCAGCGCACCCCTTTTCACTGGATGGGGATATTTACAGGATGCTCACACACAGAGCTGGCAACACTTATAAAGTGGTACTCTGACATAAAATAGAGTTGCCCATCCGTGCCCTGACACAGTGCAGCGGATGCTCTCCAGAGCTCCCCTCCAGCCTCCAGTATTCCGTAATTTTTACTGGTAACACAGTCCTACGATAACTTTCCTCATGCTAGTAGCTGATAATATTTTCTAAACCTCGGAGTGGACAGAGAAGGTTCGCCAGCGGCGGCAAAGTGCACGGGAGCCCTCCCGCTCCGGGGAGCGCGCGGCCGGCAGCAGTGCCGGGAAGGTGGGGATGCCCTCGGCCACCTCCTCAGCCCCAGCCCCGCACCGCACGCCGCACAAACGGCTGAAATTCAGCACGGCTGTGGAGACGTGGCAAGGGGACATCTTCAGTAATCCAGGAACTCTTTCCAGCGCTGGGCTCCCCAAATTATTGTAAAGTGGAAGTGTTTTGTTTAACATTAGTCTATGCATAACTCCTAGAATCATAGAATCACAGAATCATTAAGGTTGGAAAACACCTCTAAGATCATCAAGTCCAACCGTCAACCCA
>NW_009207822.1:15326-15552 GCF_000690835.1 Fulmarus glacialis
CACCTCAGTGTCCTTCTTGTCGTGAGGGGCCCAAAACTGAACACAGGATTCGAGGTGCGGCCTCACCAGGGCCGGGTACAGGAGAAATCATTTCTAAAAATAAAAAAGAACACTTACCCTGAAAGCCACATTTCAACATAAGGCGACGCTGGAAACTTCCCCACCGTGATGACCGTTCTCCTCGGCGGTGAGGAAAGGCGGGTCCCCCCGGGACCCACCCCGGCCC
>NW_009207823.1:0-216 GCF_000690835.1 Fulmarus glacialis
GGTGCACAGGGCACCCGGACACACCCTGACACCCTCATGGTGTGAGGCGGGGAGAGCCAGACCCGGGTGCAGAGGTGCCCGGAGCGGGAGAGGGAAGCCGGGGCAGCACCTGCCCTCTCCTTGCCTGGGGTGGGGGGACAAGGGCCCCTTCGACCTGCTGCTCCGGGCACTGCACCGGCTGCCGAGCAACGGGGGGGGGGGGGGAGAGCCGCGGGG
>NW_009207823.1:291-596 GCF_000690835.1 Fulmarus glacialis
CTGCACCGGCTGCTGAGAAACGGGGCGGGCAGGAGAGATCAGAGAGGTGACGGGGTCGGCAGAGGGAGCAGGACGGACGGGGCAGATAAAAGCAGTATGTGACTGATGGAGAGGGGGGGAAGGCAGTGTGGGGAGGGGCGGATTGACAGAGGAGTGGGAAACCAGTGGGCTGGATGGTTGGAGAAGGAATGGGGAGAGAGAGGAAGGGACGGACAGACATAAAAATAGTGTGCAAGGATGAATGGAGAGGGAGAAGGGAGAGGGAGACGAGGTGTGAGGATGGATTGATGGGGAATAGCGGGGGG
>NW_009207823.1:683-957 GCF_000690835.1 Fulmarus glacialis
GCTGTCTAATGCCTATCTAATATTTGTTTGCTCCCGGTAAAACGCTCATTGATTTAATTTGACGCCAGCTGCCCAGGGTACTTAGCTCAGCAATTAGCAGATTCAGGCACCTTGTCTTTGATGGTGGAAGCACAGGGGTGTGCATGTGTGTATGTGTGAGGGAGGATAAAACAACAGCAGCACCCCCATGGCACATTAATGCTATTAAACAGCTCCAGGGGTCTGCATTTGCAGCACAGCCCCCCCTGCATCCCCCAACACGCACGCGCACACA
>NW_009207824.1:0-15980 GCF_000690835.1 Fulmarus glacialis
CCCCACCTCACCCCCCCAATTTTCTTTTTAACCCTCTGGTGCGTAGTTTTTATCTGCTCCTGTGGGTACGGTGTCCGTGGCCTTCTGCCAGTTTGTATGTAGATATATTTATGTAAAACATTTTCTCTCAGCTCCTTGCCAGCTGTTCCACATTTTCCAGCTGCCACTTCAGTTTGAAATGATGGACTGTACGGATCTCAAAGAGCCTTTTAGTCAAAGGTACGGATAGCTGTCCGCTTGATATACAGTGTCACGTTTTAGAGGCTAAAAGGAGTATTAGGTAGCAACCCACAGCAGAATACTCCTCGCCATCGCGCCCCTGCTACTTCCCGCTTGATTTTCGAGGCTCAATAAACGTGATTTTTTAAGCTTCAGCGTGCAGACTTCATTTCTTTTGTGTGTGCTACAGAAAAACTTGGAAGTGAAATTTTTCAGAGGCCTTGAGATACATGGCTGATTAAATCAACAAACATTTTTGAGAGGGCACGGCTGCCCCTCTTTCTGTGCGTGATGGAGGTATCGGTTTTGAAACCGTTTAAGTCGGTGGAATAGTGAGAAATCACTAAGTTTCTCTGTGTTACAAAATTGTTTTTGATGTGGCGTTCAGCGAGATTACGGGTTGAAATCTGCAAGAACTGGCCTTAAGTAGTTTGAGTATTTGTGCAATTGCATTGTAATTTGGAAGGGTGCCTCACTGATTGATTCCTATAATTATTTCATTTAGGTCCTTTATTAAAAATTAATAATGATCTGACAGTTTCTTAATTACATATGTCATGATTATTTTGAAGGAAGACGAATGCAGTGTTTTAAAAGCAAAGTAACCTTAAAATGTAAAAATTGCCGTGTCCACACCACCGTATTTCAGTTGAGGAAATATATATTAAAAGTAATGGTGAATGAGTTTAGCAATGTAAACTGTAGGCAGCCTCCTGAGAGTTTGTTTATATAATGAAGGTTTGGGTTTAACTAGCTAATAAGTAAATATTTCAGTTTGGTGTATAGCCCAATTCTAAAAACATAAATAATAGTAACTATGAGAGAAGGCTATTTTAAGGGGGAGGATTATTTCTTTAAAAGCAGGATTATGTGATTTTGAATGAGTAAGAAGAATGAGTAAGAAAAGGACTCCCTCAGTGTATATATATTCTTTTAAGCAACAGTGGAAGTAAAACTGTGGCTTAAGGTGCCTAAAAGAATGCACTCTTGCATTCCGATAATTGCACATGGTTTTCAGCAGACCAAAGCATTTCTGTGGAAGTACTACAAAACAAAGACATCACCTGCATTTTCCTGCTTAAGTGGAGTAATGTTTTTGGCTTGAGAAGGCGTGCAGTGGCCAAGACAGCATTTACTCCTGTAAGTAATCTTCAGTTGGGAAAGATAAGTTGTGCATTTTCAAACACAAAAACATTTTGTAACTAAGAAAGAATCGATGGTTATAAATCATTTCTGTTTATTTTGGAATTGGTGTGAGAGAAATCAAAATACTCAAGTTTTGAGATATCATTATAATTTGTTCATCTTGCAGATTACTTAATTTTTTAACAAGATAAATGTGTGCATTTGATACTGACCCATAAAAGTTTCAGTTACACTTCCTGCCTCGTTTTTTGGGAAAGCTGTTCCATTACCTGCACTCCATAGCGTGTTTGAATTTCATCCTGCGCATTCAAGGAAGGAATGGCGTATTTCTGTGTTGCAGAGTGTTGGTGAAAAGGTAGTCATCTTTGCCTGATAAATAAGGAATCTGATGGTTATTAAAGGAGGATTTATTTGGAGTTATGGAAGGAAGCAGTTTAACGATCAGTGTTGCATGCACTCAACTATATGGAGACAGTAATGTACAAAGAAAAAGCAGACTTGAAGGAAAAGTGAATCAATGAGTCATGAAATCCTCAGGAAAACCTTAGTAATGGAATGTTAATGCTTTTAGAGTATAGTAGATTATCTTAAAAGTCAGACTTCTCTTCTTCATGCAATTGTTGTAAATCCCTAGCTAAAGAATACTTTGAAGAAGGCTTTAGTTTTTCTGGCACTCATATTCTGTAGTCGTTCTGATTGTTTTGGAAGATTCAAGAAATTTTCTGCCAACTTGCAGTTAGGCAATTAAAATGCTAAAATGGCTACAGAGGAAGCTTTTTATTCAACAAAAGGTTCAGCTGTAATAATGATTTCAAGTTGTCTTTTAACCATAGGTTTTATAGACATCCTCCCTTTAGACTTTGTCATTTTTATAAGGGAATTGATTTGTTATACTTTAAAATCAAATAAAATGAGACAGAATAAACAAAAATAGGGCATGGGTGCTGCTGCAAACTTTTCAAGTTCTTTCAGTGAATTTTTCATCTTTACTTTTATTTGATAGGTCTGTGAAATAGAGCTGTAGACTGGCAAAGACTTTAAATGAAATTTCACACTTTGATGATTTTTTTTAAACTTTGATATATTGACAGCAAAAGGAGCTGCAAAGCTTTTATATAACTTGAGCAGTAACGCCAAGCAGCAGTCAAACGTCTCTATGCATTTGTGTTTAACTGCAGAAGAAAAACATGTCCATGGGCAGTAGAGGGTTCTTATCAACTCCCTAATCCCAGATCCCAGCAAACCTTGAGGGCATGCCTCAGATCTTGCTGAAATCATTGTAGACTCTCACAGTTTGCAGATTAAATATGCTATGTGTTCCTGGCTCCAACAACAGTTTTATGAGCTCACTAAGCTTCCTGTTTTAAGATCCTTTTCTGAAGTTTTTAGGAGCTGCTAAAGGCGATGCTGTCTATGGCAAGTGGTACTTGTTAATTTAGGGACACTTTAGATATTTCATTCTGTTTGTAAAAATAGCCAAAATTGCTATTTTTAAATTGGAAGTCGAGTTGCACTGAAAAAAAGAGCCCCTTTAAAGAGGGATTCTGTTGTTTTAACGTGTTTGTCAGTACACAAGGTTACAAAGTTTATAGGAGGCTTGATTTGTTTTATGGGGGCTTGACTTTGACTGGGCTCTTTAAAACGAGACTTTTTCAGTTGTAATTCTAAGCACAATGCAGCTTTTAGTACATAATTTCTGAGCCTCTTTTAACCAATTGTATTTGTAGCAGCTCATTAAACATACCTTTGAAGTTCTCATTCTCCTTTAAGTGTCAAAGAAGGGAAAATGTATTCTGCCAAGGGTGAATTTCAGTGAATCAGGTAGTTAACCCTGGGATTTGTTGACCCTTCTGAGCGAATGGTGTTGCACCTCAAATTCTGGGTCCGGTCTTCTTTTCTAGCTGCTAAATAGTTAACTCTTACGTTTTATTCACTGTAATCATGTTTGTGTATTTGGTGTAGTAGTTTTAATTAAAAAGGAAAATACTTATTGTCCAACAACATGTGTCATGTTATTCCCGAGAGAACTTGAGCCAATTTTGTGCTTAAAGGTTATTGAATGAATGAAATTTTGAAAGCCCATTTGTCAAGGTACTGCACGGTTTCTGTTAGTTTTCAACCCCCAAATTCATTGTCTGCATGGCCCAGTCATTAGTCATCAGTGTATTAGTGCTGCCTTCAGGCAATGCTGCCCAGCACTTCTTCACACCATTATAGCTCTAAAAGTGTACTCTGCCGACTTGTAGAATTACTGCTCTGATTTCCGCTTGGCTGGGTTTGAGGTAAGTCCCCTCCCTACCTTCCAGCTCACTCTAATCCCTGCTTTCTTTTAAGGCCGCTTTCTGCAGAGGTTTAGGGGAAAACTTTCTTAAAGATTGCGCTGGCATCATACTGTGGTTTTGTTGTGGTACACGCTGTACATATAAATGGTAGCTGCATTACCTTGAAAGTGTATTAAATTGGCTGCCGATCTGAAGAGTTGGTTTCTCTCTCTTTTTAAGAACAAAACAAGAAACAAGACAATACATTGATCGTAAAAATGCCTGCAAGATTATTTAGATTACAACAAGGGGCGAACTAATTGGGATAGAACGCATTTGTCTCTAAATAGTTGCTGGGTGTCAGAACTGATAATATCAGAATCCACTACCAAGAAATCTGATTGAATAATTTTCTTAGCTGAAGTTTCCACTCTAATGCCAGTTTTTTTTTTTTTTCCTTCACTGATTACCAAGACAAACAATCTTTTTTTTTTGATGATGCTCAAAATGCTGCTTTATTTTTTTGGTATCTGATATTTAGGTCAGGACTAAAGGACCCAACTAACCTTTTGGTGGTTTAGAGCTGAACCTCCCCCAACTATGTTTGCTGCTTCGTATGATGCTCTGTTTTCTTTACATACAAATCTGTTGATGTCAGGAAAATCAACTGCGTGTAAAGAATACTTCATCCAGCTGCCGAGAGAATGAAGCCTTTATTAGATAAGATGTATGAATACCTGAAACCGAATAGTCAGAAACACAGATCAAGTTAGTGTCACTTCAGTACAATGTCTGCTGTTCTGAACTGCGTATATTAAAACGAAATCCTAGCACTACTGATTCTTAACTAACAGGACATGTGGTTTGGTGTGGTTTTGCTTGGCTCTTCAGTTCACTATGGGTGTTTTTTCTGGGAAAATGAGACAGCTGTATAATTCTATGATTACACTATTTGAACAGGGATAGCATATTGCGAAGTAATTTATACTGCAGCAGTTCAGAGTTGTCCTGTAGTATTTTGTCAAGCTACAAAAAAGTGAAGGAATCACGATGCAGTTTTACTGCTACTATGAGACAGGTGTAAAACCTAAAGTAAACTGTAAAAGCTGAAGATAAAGTTTTACAAAGTACCTTTCACACTTGAAGTTCTTCCTGGATATATGGAGCTTTCCTAGCTCTTTTACGTGTTAAAACATCTGTGTTGGGTTAGAACATGAAATTCTGGATGAAGGCATTCCTTAACCTGGGAGTATGCTGAGGAGATAAACAGGCTTCCAGGAATGGGACTGGTGATCAAAACATGGCACTTTCAAAAATATTCTACTTGATTCCTTTAATCTTGTTTTAAAATGCTGATTGTAAAATATGGAATACAGTCGTGTCTTCTTTCATTTGCATATCATAAGTTGGAAACACAAGGCACATCTTCGCGGTAGATGTATATTAAATATATTCTTCCATGAGCTCAGTTCCTGTATAGATTGACATTGATATATAGATCTAGTTTTGATTCTAAGGAAACTTTCATCTGTTGGGATTGATGAGATAAAGCAAAAAGTGTGAAGAAAGTGGCCATTGGAATTCACATTTAGCTCTGGTGCTCTAAATTAGAATACTTCTGCATTTTTCTGTGGCAGTTGTAGTGGCTTCTTATTTGATGAACTAAATAAATTGCAATGCAAAGCACACCCATTACAGATGTTTGTAATTTGCTTTACCAAGCTGTTTGTCGACAAACTGGCAAGAAGGGAAAGAAGACGACATCCTATATTGTCACCGTAAGTGTTCCTAGTGCTAATAACAGTATCAGCAGAGGAAGTCATAGGGTATGTTATCAACACGGCAAGTCTTGCTCGTTGTCCTCCTCTCTGCATATTCCTGTCCTTTCAAATCTTGAGCATATGAATGCTCTAATTCAGGTTTCATAAAACAAGTGTTTTACAGAAGGAAGTCACTGTGCTGTTACTTGTTTTGGATTTAGTGCAGCTGAATTTCTGAAAAAAAATAGGGGCAAAAACTGAGTGTAGACTTGGTAGGGAAGTTTGAGGTGTCACTGCTCATTTTAACCTGTTGCTACAAACAGTGAAGTCCACAGGAGAGTTTTTTTTCCCCCTGTGCTAATTCTTTTACAGCTAATCTTACTTTGACATAATTATTAGAGTTTTTCCTGCTGCAGAGCTTGAAGCACAAGGACATGTAGGATTGCAAAACAAGCAGTAACACAGCTTACTCTGAATTTTCTTGCAATATTAGGCAGTTTAATTGGCAGGAGTTCTGATTTCTTAAGGGTAACTGCATTACCGTTTTTAAATCCACCCCCCTCCCCAAATATATTTACAGATTTGGAGACTTGAAAAATACGTGGCATTTTCTATTTTTTAAGAAGTAACCTTTATTCTTTCCATTGTCTGTATTTAGACAGTTTGTAAGAGAGTCAAAACGAGGAATAAAGAAACCCAAGACCATGTGATTAAAATAACAAGTGCTGAGATGCAGAGTTAATGACCTGGTTTGTTTGTTTGGTTTTGGTTGTGGGGTGGGTTTTTTTTCGGTTTTGTGGTTTTTTTCCCCCTTATTTTAAAGTTCAGTTACTTACTCTAAAGACTCTTGGATAATGAATAGATTATGAATTTTTATCTCAGGACACATCATATCTGGAATGTAAAGCCGTTAAGATGTGTTGTAAGTTCTGGCTCTGTATCTCTCAGCTTTGTGTTGCATGTCCCCAAACAACAACTTCTGTGAGGGATGGACTGGTTGGATATAGACAGTTTGACCGGAATCCTTCTGTGTTTTTATCCATTAAAATCTGTTTACTGGATAAGAATCACTTCTTTCCTGGTGGAAGGCTGTTTTATTTAGATACAGAGTTTAATCTGTTGAAGTAGTAGTAAAAACATTTAATTGGGGTTATACTTAACAGCTTTCTAAATCCCGTAACAAAAGTAGAGATAATCTGCTTGTAGGAGTATGTGGGTGATGTGTATTAAAAGCAACTGAGGTGCTGCCTCGGTAGAAAGTGCCACTTACGGATCCTACTGTATGTGTATGTTTTAAATATTTTCAGAACTTTAGGCAATCCAGTTTATCTGTAGCAGAAATACGTAAGCAAATGTAATTCCTCTGGAGTCGAGCAATTATTACACTTGATCGGTAGTTCAGTGTACGCCATAGAATAGTTTCTCACTTAGGATCTTAATCACGAGGATGCTAATAGCACTGCTTTGCCTAGCTGATTGCCTTTGTGTTTGTGATCCTGCATTATTGTTGCTACAAGCTATTTAACCTATCAGGAACAGATCAGATCATCATTAACCAGGCTTTAGGTCTAGTTGTTTTTCAGTCTTTATGGGGGGAAGAAATCAAAGGAATGTAACACAGGAAAAGACAGCAGATAGTCATGAATTTGGACAGATTGTGTTAATACATGTCGTGCCCTATAACTTGGGGTATTTTTTAATTTCAAGCAACAAATCCGCCTATCTGATTCTATTGGGTTTTTTTTTTTTCTTTCTTTCTAATTTGTCGTTGCATTTCAAAACAGATTTAGGAGAAGTATGCAGTTTGCAACTAGCGCAATTATAGATTATGCATGTAATTTAAATGGAGATAAGTTGCAAAGTATAAGATACCTTTTTTCCCAACTTACTAGTGTTTTGTTGTGTATTTATATGTAGTGGATATAAGACTATTTTTTTGCTCTGTTTATATCGGTCTTAGTCTTATTGTGACCAATCGGCTCAACAGGGAAGAATCTGAACAAAATTTGCCCAGGAACAATTAATGGGGGTTGCAGAATTCTGGTTTAGCTTACGAAGAACTGAGAAAAGATAAAACTGTTTCAAAAATGTATAGTATTTAGATTAGTTCCTATAGCTATTATAAAAATGATGAGATGTACCAAGAGGTTAATGTTACAACTGGAAGATATTTCTTAAAATACCTGAGCACTTGTGTATTTTTCAGCAAGTACTGTCGGGGTAACTTTGTTAGTGCGGCTTTGCCAGCAGGTTTGATGGAAAGCAATGCTGAAATCTAGGTGGGTTTTGGAACTTAAATGTGCCTGAATCAAGCCTGTGTAAATCAGTGTGAAATAGCTCCCATATAATAGCGTAAGGTTGTCTCACGTAAATTTTGCATTTGGATGTATCTGAACAAGAAAGTTTTTTTTTTATCCTTAAATAATCCCAAGGAACGGTGTAGCCGGTTTTGATAAAATTGATAAAGGGTCCTTTATGGTTGAGAGAGACTGTAATTTCCTGATTGTTCTTCATGCCTCCCCTTGTGTTTTTCACTTTCATACGGTTGTGCTGTTCAAGATGTATTGTATCCCCAAAGACTGCTTCCAGTAGCGTGGATCAAAGTAGTACCTATGAACACCCTAACTACCCAGAGTCATTTCTGAAAAATTAAACATGCTATGTTTGCTTGCACGCTGATTGGGGCACTCTGGTTGCTGATAGCAATCAGTATGAACTTCCCTACTGCTGATGTAATGATGATGAATGCTGTGACACTGCTATTTCAGACAGCTCTTCTCAGCGGATGCAAACCACTTGTTAATGAATTGAATACAACTACAGCAGCATCGAATAAAACAGGGAAGGGATTTTTTTTTTAAAAAAAGCCAACACATTAAAAGATACCCCCTCAAAAAAAAAGTAACAAATAAGGGCAGAAGAAGGTTTAAGTTCGCAAGAAACATAAACCAGTCTAACAAGCAAATTGAGAATTTTAGATTCTGATTCCTGCCCCAGTGCTTATATTGAAGCAAGTAGTCTTGTTGAAGTCAGTGAGTCTGTTCGCATGAATAAAGATTTGCATGATCTGGTCTTTAAAACCAACTTGTTCAATATAAATGCAATGATTTAAAAAGTAATTCAGAGAGGAAAAAGGGGCACAGAGCTGAAGATTTCTTGGAAAACCGAAGTGTGTGTTCAGAAAGGGTCACGTTTCCTGCTCTTCCAGGCAGAGGGCTGCTCCACTGGTTTCAGTTAGTTGGCACTGTGGGTAAATGAACAAAAAGTTTTTTTTTCTCCCCAGTATATTAATGTGATTATTTTTACTACTGTGGGGCACAGTTTTATGACCAGCATATGTAGGGACTGGAAATTAGAGAATTTCAAATTGCCGGAAAGAATTTTCTTGTTTGAAATACATTTCCAACATACTGCCATTTGTTGACACTCCTTTTAAAAGGGACAGTTTTCCTCATTTAACTAGTTCATTCCAGTAGCTTGTTCCTAAAATTCCTCCAATCTAATATGCAATTGGGGAAAGTTTACATTTATGATTTAAAAAGAAGAGACACACCTGCAGGCAGGTTGCTGTTTTGAGAGGGATTAGGTTTAAAATGGGGATCTGGAATTAATTGTGCAGTGGGTTCAGGCTTTAGGGAAATTACAAAAGGTTCAAGCATGGTTGAATGGGAAAAAGCCATGAATGTTTGCTCTCAGGAAGGAATGTTTATCCCTCTATTTACCTATGAAAGTTCAGGCTTTTGCCCATATACTGTTACAGCATTTTCTTGCCATTCATATGCACATGGAGATGCTGGTTAGCCGACAGAAACTAGCTTTCTGGTTTTTTGAAAGCAGAGCTCCTTGCTGCAGAATAGATACATATTGTCTCAGGCCTGGGGGCGGGAACAGGGAAGCCGCTGACCCACAGGCTGGGGAGAGCCGCGTACACCATCATATAAACCACTTCATGTTTTAATGTGAAGACGACGTCAGGTTGGCTGATTTTCAGAATGCTTTTTGATTGGGATTAACAGCCAGTGGAAAGAAATCTTCACATCGTCCTGGACATTTTTTTTCTGGTAGGCTGCAATTCTCATATATCAGTACAATTTCTGAGAGAAAATAAAAATCACAACCAAAATTGAGGAGAATGATTCTGGAAGACGTGTGTCTGGTTTGTGTTTTCGACTTGGGCTTAAGTTCATCTTCAGGCAAAAAAGGATTTTTGGGGCACCGTATTGATTTCCAGTTGACTGCTTCCCTATCGGGCATGCTTGGCAAAACATACCAAAACACATACCCTGAACTGTTAGTCGTGCCATCTCTCCTGGCTTTCCTTACTCTCCCAGCCATGCATATCACCATGTAGTTGATATGGCACTGGAGTGTAACTGGTGCTGCTGAAATTCTTGCAGATACCCTTGCCACACGTGCATGGGAGCGGAGGAAGGCAGGCACGGGAGGGAACATCTGCAGCGTCGGGGCCATCACCCCGTGGTGCAGGGTGTAGAGCCGAATAAGAACGTTTACTCTTGCGGTGTTCCCTCTTCCATGCTGACATGAATAAAAGCAGCCTTCTGGATGTAAACTAAGCAGATGTGAACCAGAACAGGTACCAAGAGCAGATGTTTATGCTAGCTCATGGCCAATTCTGCAATTTTCTGCCCAAAAGTTCACTTTAAGCTGCTACTTCAGGCCTCTGTTCTGTACCATTGTCCACATTAGGTACCATAAAACAGGAAAGTGATAGAAAGTGGTGGGAAATGTGGAATTGTGTCTCCTAGTCTTCCCCCCACTAAAAAAACCCACCCCAAACCACCAGAAAAATCTCATTGGTAGGCTGTTGGGGAAAGAAAAAAATAGCCAAGAGAATGGATGGATGCCAGTCTGAGCAGCCACATGTTGCTTTGGAATTACAGATGATCCAAAGATGCTTTTGTAGGAGATTAAAGCTGTGTAACTTCTCACAGTACCTTTGTCTCCTTCCTTTTCTGAGCAGCGGTAGGATCAGATTGTAATGGAGGTACTGTCCTGCTATGGTGGAGAGGGGAAGGAGGTGCAGGTAAGTGAGGGCTCCTTGCTCATATTTGCACAGACATCTGCGTGGCAGCAGGCAGGGGAGCCACTGTAGATACCTGTCATCGTTTTTGTGACCTTTGCCCAAATGTTTCACGCCACTCTGCTGGCCTTGTGAAATGGGGGCAAAGTATGTGGCTTCTTCCTTTCTAGTTGAGCACGGAGCATAATTGTTTCCTTTCATGACTTTTAGCCAAAAGAAACAGGCTTGTGAACCGAGGACAGAAGAAAATGGGGGACAAATTCTGCAGCTCCAAGCCCAATTCAGCCCTCCAAGCTCTCACACAGTCAAACTCTTTGATGTAGATGAACATGCCGCCTGAATAGCAGACTTGGCCCTGAAAAGGCAAACCAGAAAAAAAAACCCCACAACTGAACATGTATAGCTTTTTAAATTCCTATAGAGACAGCAGAAAAAATTACTCTGTTTAGAGAATATTAAATAACTCAAAGGAGGGTAGTCAGAGCACAAGAGGGTACATTGAAGCACTTGCTCAGGCAGTGGCCGGAGGCTGGGCAGAGGCAGATTTTGGTATTTATGTGGCCAGGGCTGTACAGAGAAGACAAGCATGATCTGGTCAGTGTGGGATGAACAGCTTGGCGGCAGTGCCAGCATCCCCCCAATTTCTGCCAACGCAAGGGACTGAAAAGCCTGATATATATGATAACTGACGAAAGCTGTGGATGCTTTTGCGTGAGGTGTGCAAGGAGGAAGAGGGAGAAAGCATGAGAGAAATTTGGAAAGGTGCTGTTTACAAAGCTCATAGGAGATCTCGCCTCAAGGAGATTTGTGCATTGCTGGGTACAAGTGAGGGCTGTTGCAAGGTGAGTACTGTTAGGTCTCTCCTTCATATTTGAAGACACCTGGCATTCCCCTTCGTGTTCTGGTAGGAAGTCGTTTTGCAGATCGCAGTAATATTTATAGCACTTTCACAGTGCTTGAAAGTACTCTTACAAGTACTCTGCCATGGCAGGCAGAGCTTTGTTATTCCTGTTTTTAGCAAGAAAGGATCTCAAGGGAAGACAAATGCCTAGCCGAAGGTTAGACCAGTAGGTCAGTGGCAGAGAGTCTCTGATATCTAGTCCAATTCTCTGGCTGTGCTGCCTAGCTAATGATTCATTTAGTGATTGGGCTCTTCTTTGATCCCTACTGTATAACAATGAGGCTTTGGAGTGTTTTATTGTGCTATTAAAAAGAACTCCTACTAGGGAGGTGGGAAGGGGAAGGTTTACTAGACAGCTGTGTTTGTGATGAATTGGCTTTGTAGCCTTCTTTTTTTTTGGTTTTGGGGTTTTTTTTTTTTGGCCTTCAGAATTGGGGAAACAGGTTGCTAATGTAATTATACTTCATTATAGTTTACTTTGTGGCTTGTTTTGAAGCCTTTGGTTTTTTAATTCGTTTAAATGTTGTTCTAGAACAGTGCGACTTCCTTCCGTTTCAGACCTTTTTAGCTAATGACTGCAGTGTTGCTCAGAGCTGAAAACCCTCTTTCTTTTTTTTTTTTTGTTGTTGTTGTTGCATAGGATCGTGTTCAAACTACCGGAGTACTCAGGTTCTAAGCACGGTGTGTGCTGAATATTGATGATTTGTGTAAAGCTTACTTGGTCAGACTGGTGTGCGTCAAGTTAAGCTGCAGACCAGGGCTTGGAAACGTTTGTGTTCTTCGCAGCCCAAGATCCCTGCGGTCTCGGCCTGGCATGGATGCACTGCTGCACAAGCAGTGTTACCCTTTCGGAAGCTTGTGGGCTTCTTGGGTTTATGTCAGGGATGCAAAAAAAGCTCTGAGAATAAGGAGAAGCGATCTGCGGGGTAGAAAATGAATGTATCACGGGAGATGACACTGAGAACAGCCAGGAAAGGCAGAATAACCGGCACGCACTCTGCAGAGTTTTCCATTTTCAGCATTTTCATGCAAAAGAAAGTGATCTCATTATCTGCCACTAGCAATAATATTTGCCTTTCCCTGTGGTTTTCAGGGTGTTACTCCAATGCACTTTTGTTTGAGTTAGATTTCTGAACAAACGAAGTGAGAGATGTTTACACGAGTAGGACAAGGTGTAGAGATAGACAGGATAATTCTTGCTGCAGTGTGTTCGGATAGCGTGAATGTTGAAATTTAAATATTTGGCTTCCATATTCAACATGAAGATCTGTCTTGATTTCTTTTGCGTTGTTGCAAAGTGCTCTGGACATAGGAGAAAAATACTGGCTTTTTGTCCCGGGTCCATTAAAACCCCACAGACTTGAAAAAAATGGACCTACCCATCAAGCAGCGTAGTAGTTTGTGATGCTAATTCTCTTTAAAGGCAAACATACTTATTTGTGGTGTTAGTGTTTCCTTAAATTCCTCAGGAATTCATGCATGCAAACATGATTTGATGGGCATCCAGAAATGGCCTGTGGACTGCTAATTCAGTTGTGCTGCAGGCTCTTCTTCAGGTGAGAGGTGAGAGAGGTTTTGGGCTAAGCTTTCGCGTAGTATTTAAAGTTTATGGCTCTCTTGTTTCATTCAGGTATTAGTACAAGGAGAGCTGAAGTAATGAGAAGTCATCATGGAGGCGCAGTCCCATAGCTCTACCACGACGGAGAAGAAAAAAGTGGAGAATTCTATCGTGAAATGCTCCAGTCGAACAGATGTCAGTGAGAAAGCTGTTGCCTCCAGCACAACTTCCAATGGTGAGTAACAGCAGGGATTTACTAGCAGCCAAACCTACAGTAATTTTATGTTCACTGCATTCCTTGTGAATTGAGCATTTGCACCTGGATCAGTGTTTGTTCTAAGGAAAGGCTAAAGAAAACGAACAAGGTGGGGTGGTGATGGTGGAAAGTGGTAGGATACAATATGTTTTGGCATCAGGCATAGTCTTTTTCTTCCAGATGTTCTAATTTGAGATGTAAGTGTGCTAAGTTATTTATTATAGGAAGTTCCTGGTTTTGGCATTTTGGAAATTGTCTTGATTAGCCTGGCAGGGCTTGCAAGTGCTTTGCATTTGGCCATTGGAATCTCTTACACTAGTTAGGTAATTAGTTACTACAAGAGGGACAGAAGTAGCTCAGTCAAAATTGATGGCAAAGGTTTTTTTTCTTCTCTTTTTTTACAAATAAACTTGCTCCTCACAAAGGGAGGAGTTCTTTAATGGCCAGGGACAAAACACCAAGCTAAAGAGCGTATCCTCCCATGAATTCATTTCGAAGTTATGAATGTACAGCTTGTAGATTTGCAAAACTGGAGTAGTTTGCTTAATTCTCCCCAGAGATTATCTCGCTTGACAATTTTACATACTCTCTGCCTCTCCGGAGAGTGTGTAATCCTAGCCCTGGTCCTTTCATTGTTCAGTGTAAGAGGGCTGAGTGCATTGGTCCCTACTAATGCAAGACTCCCTTTGCATTAGGAAAGAAAACTGCTTGAAAAGGTGTGGGCAGAGTTTAGACCCGTGGATTTTGGATAGCTGCAGATTAACTGTTGGGTTTTGCAAATCAGTCTAATAATGGCTAAAAATGGAAGATGTCTTTCTGCATATTTGGAGTCCTGGTGTATTCCTTGCAAAACATTTTCTGTTCACCCTTTCTGCTTCCATCATGCTCACTCATCTGGGCTTGTGGTCCAGGTCAGGTTCTCACTTTGGTATCTTGAAGAAAGATTTCTGCTTTCTCAAAGTAATTTCAAAATGTATCTCCCACTAGCTAAAGCAGAAAATACATGAATCCCACAGCCATACTAGAGGGGAGACTCTGTGGGTCAATAAAAATTAGATGGCATATGTCCCAGTATCCTTCTGTGTGACCGGACTTCAGATTCAAAGCAAACTCAGCACCTGCTGACCTACTAGTTGGAGTTGATCCCCACGAGAGCATAGCAACTCTTGAGCAGCTATGGAAAAAGTTGCATCAGTTTTCTAAGGCATATGAAATTAGATCCTCAGCTGGTGTAAGTCAGCACAGATCCGTTGCTGTCAATAGAATTACAGTGGTTCACATTAGCTGAAGAGCTCCCCATTGTATTTTTTTTTTTTCGATAATAGGATTTTCCACATTGGCCCAACTTTTCAAACAGATGCACACTTAAACACATACGCGTATTCTTTGATGTGTCAGGGATTTGTACTCAAACTCAATATTGGCACATACCTCTGACTGTTTGGGCTAGCTTTAACGTTATCATTAAACATTTAGATTTAGAGGGCTAAAAATAAAGCCTTCAAGATGCTTTTGCCTAATTATGACACTGATTTACCCTGTGGTCAAATAATTTTCTTTCTGTATTCTGCCTATCAGCTTTAACGGTAATATTAGTTCTTAACTACCTGCTTCATCTTGGTGGTGTGTTACTGCATGTCAGGGGCATCAAACTCCCAAGAGCTGGAATAATTCTAAGTCTAATGAATGGCTAGAAATTTTTGTCACTGGAATTGTCTCCTATTAATGGAATGAGATGCTAATGTAGTACACATCCTGGGGCCTGAGGCTGCATTTGGTTAAGGTGATGATAGTTACCTTTGTTTTCAGTGGGTAAGGGTTCGTCTTGTTAGTCTTTGTATTTAGGGAAGTCACCAGGATCTCCAAGGTTTGGGTTTCTAATCTATCTTCATGTATAACCAAGGAAATGACTTTCCAGAGATACAGGGTTGGGCTTCAAAGGGATAAAAAATTCCATTCCTTCCTGGATATGAAAAATTTCCTCTTAGTGTAGAGACTCCATGGAGCATGTACCAAAACAAATACTAATACCAAAACTTTAGGAACTTAAACATGAGTTTTACTGTTGCGATGTTTTAAAGTTTTGCTTCTTGCAGATGTGATTGTCATGATAATGAATTTTGGTTACAAGGACAAATTTGCATGAAAGCTGGAGCTTGCATCGCATTTGCATCTTTTGTTCTTTAATGCTGGAATGAGTATTACTACAGGAACATCATCATCAGTTGATATAAGACACCACTCCTACAAAACATGCAGCTTGTGTTGATTCAGTGCTTCTTTTTTGCAGAGGGCTGTGGTAATGTTAAATGGTTGTGATTTGCATTTGAATGATCTGTTAAACAAGGTAAGGTACCCTTAAAAATAAAAAAAAAGACAGAAGAATCCTTGCTGGTTTTGTCAGAAGACTCTGCTGTCATTGCAAAGCAACATCTGCCTATCATACCAATGTCACCTCGTAAGCATGTCTAATATCAGTGCTTCTTGCCTTTTGGACAACACATTAATTAGCAAAGTTTGCCGGGTAACATGCACCTGAGTGACAGCTGTCTGAGGTGTCATGTAGGAACTAGTATTTTCCTAGTAGCTCTGCTTTCTTCTGAAGGAGTCAGAACTTGGATCATAAATAGATTGAAAGCTGTTAGTTACGGGGTTTATGCAAAGCTTACAATCATGAAGAAACAAAGACAATGCCGTTGTTTCAACAGCTCCCAAAAGTGAGTAACACACCCAGTAGCAGAATCTATGTTAAAATGAATATTGAGCGTGGAAAACTTTTAAATCATATGATGTGCAAACTGTTTATTGAAGAGCCTGGTGTAAACCTAGGTGCCAGGG
>NW_009207824.1:15998-16625 GCF_000690835.1 Fulmarus glacialis
CAGCTCGTGTGTCAACCCTACCTACGCAATGCAAGTTATGAGGCCCAGACCTGTGGGTGCCCCTTGGAAGGTACCAGCTGAGCTGTAGATTCAAACAGTAAGCAAGCACGGGCCGTAGTGTACATGTTAGCCGCTTCTGCTGAGTTCCTGCCATTACTTAATACAAAAAAGATTTCTGCTGCACTCACCTAACTACAAACTCTGACTATATTGGTAAGATGCTTGCCCTGTGTTAGGTAAGGGCCTGCCAGCGTTTCCATTATAAACCCCTAATTTCAGGGATTTATAACTAAGCCATTAAAATGTGCTCCAGGCTGAAACATGTGGGGAAGGTCTTGGTGCTGGAGCAAATTAAAACTTCTTTTAAAATACATGTGATCAAAAAAGTAAAAAAAAAAAAAAATCATTTGTAATAACTAACAAAAATCTTTGGTGCATTTTGATCCCCAGTGGGACTTTGTAATTTGGGACCACTCTTGCTTTGTTTTGAATTCATTTTTGCAAGCTTTTGATTTTTTTCTCCTTTGTGTTTCATTTTGTGTATCTCAACCAAGGAGATATGTCAGGCTGAGCCACGGCCGTGTCGGAGCGGAAAACTCGGCTCGCTCCCCCCCCCCCGCCGCCCCG
>NW_009207824.1:16656-48460 GCF_000690835.1 Fulmarus glacialis
CTGTCCGTGCTGGGGCAGGACCCTCCTGCACCCCGGCACCCCCGGGAGTCGTGAGCCCCAGCGTTGCAGGGAAGTCTTGAGCTCCAGTCCAGCAAGTGCTCAAGCCAACGCCTCGCTTTAGGCACAGGAGTAGCTCTGTTGGCCCTAATGTGGGTATTTGCATGCTTACAATTAGGTAGTTGCTTTAATGCTTTACCAGGCCGGCCGCTTCGACTCTACGCTCTGCTTTGTAGGTGAATCAGATTTATGGTTAGAGTACTTCCTAAAAGGCGTTGACGAAAAAACCCCACGCTAACCTAACACAGCCCTCGGCTATATGCAATTTATTTTTTCCACTTAATCTGTAGCATGGATGTAATTAATTTTTCGCTTTATTTTCTAAAAAGTACAGGGAATTTCTGTGAGGGCTGAATTAATACTTTTACAAGGCAAAGCTGCACTTTGCAGCGTTGCTTGGAGAACATCAGGAGATTGTAATGTTGTGTTCAACCCTGATTTATTTACTGTTTGGCTTGCGAATTTTGTCGGTGACTAAACTGCTTTCCTTTTTTGCACATTTTGGCTCTAAACTGATGTTTTTAATGTTGCATTAGTACAATGCAGTTATTGTATAGGGACTCCTTCAGTGTCTGACAGGCAAGCACTTATTTTCAGTTTGATGTGTTTTGTCTAGTTTTTGACCCATGAGCTTGTTCCAGTGTAATCTGATATTTCTTATTAACCTATTACTCTGCCTTAAAAAAAAAGCTAATTATAAACGTATGTAGGTTGTGGACTTGACTACCTTTATCAGAATCAGATAGTTATTGAGAACATACTTTAAAGTGATAGAAAGCAGAAATTATTATCTTAATGATGATGTAACTTAAAACCAAGCTTGATAGATGAATAAATGAGAGGAAGTTCATGCGTCCACTTTGATTCTTTCAGAAGAAGAGCCAGCTTCATCTAGGTCTCCTTCTTTTTTTTTTTTTTTTCTTCCTAGTAGTTCTTTCAGGGTTGAACGAGGGAAGTATTCAGCAGTCTGCAACCCCATAAGAATCACATTTCCTGTTTAAACTTTCAGTTGGTTACTTGTCCTGCTGCTTGCTTTCAAGCTCACCATGAAATAGGTGTTAATCATAATACCCATTCTTGGCCCCCTCGTTGGGCTGATGTGCTCAGGGTCCCATTGAGAGGTCAGGGTTCAAAAGAGCTTGTTAGGTATCGAGAAACATTGCCTGTACTATTTTAGAGGCTTGCAAATGGAGTCCTGAATCTATGATTATATGAGACCTGATTCTACAAAGTGATCAGGAGATGCCCTCCTCCTCTCCTGAAATCAAAGGGGATGGAGGGGCCCTCTTCACTTCTCATTTTCAGGTCAAGGAGGAAACAACATCCCGTAGTGGTAGATACTGGAAGCGAAGACTTGAATGTATAGGTTTTTTTGAGGGTTTTATTTTTCAGCAAGACAAATACTGCAAGTAATTCCTATCTGTAATGGTGGCATACAGCAGCATGAAAAGTAAGGGTAGAATAGTCACATGTGGTAGCGCAGAAAAGTAAGGGCAAAGACCTGGACTTGTAAGATTTCGTGTACCCTTCTGTTCTAATAATTGTGGCCAGGTCCTAAGAGGATAAACTAAAAGAAGGTACCTATCCTTGGGAAGGATAGGCTCTCCTGATGGTTGGAAGTATTGGAAGCAAAAGTATTGGAGGTTGCAATTAAGTGGGGACTGCATGTCTTGGTATCTTGTAATCTGATGTGAGTAGCTGATTAAATACATGTTCATTCAGAGTAATGCACCTGTGGTCCTTTATGCTTACTAATAAAATTTCAGTCATCAAGTTAGGGTTTCCTGTAGACTGTAATAACTCATTCTGCCTGATACTATTCTCTAGTGTTGTTCCTCAGTGAGCCAGCCCTACCCTTACCCTGCTCTAAAGCCAATGTTCTGCAAGCGCAATACAGTATTGCTTCATTAATTCTGCGGAGATTTCCCTCCTTTTTTTCCCCCTTCTCTCCCCTCCCTGCAGTGGTTAATAGCATAAGGGATATTAAATGTCAGTCCTCCTGTATCCCTTTGCAAGTTCCAGAAAGAGATGATTGAGTGGCTTATCCCTGCAATCACTGTAATCAGTAAGTAATGACTTAACATCCTGCTGGATAACACGAGGTGGAATAGGGAGAAAACATTAGTTAGCAGCAGAAGCTTGCCACCTGGGCAAGGTGGAGGTTAAATTTAGGGAATTAGACACTGGGGATTTTTTTTTTCCTGAAAATAAAAAAAATAACCCAGAACACCCCACCAACCATATTACAATTGTACCTGGGTTTTGAAATAGGGTAAGAAGTGATAATAATAAAAAGGTTTAAAATGGCTCTCTACAGTGTGGTAACGGTACCGTGCTCTGTAGCTTGCGCTTTGCAGGAGTCCAGTATCAATCAGACCTCAAAAAATTCAGGCATTACAGCCCACAGTACTGGGGAGGCGGGAGGAGCAACCAAGAGGTTTGATTTTTAGTAGGAAAAAAGGCTGCTGGGCATCTGAAGCTTCAGTGATATTGTTAGTCTTCCAGAAAAGGGCTCGCTCACTGCCGTTAAGTGCTGGTCTCTGGGGAAGATACCCTAAAAGAGACAGGGCCTCCTAATGGCCTTGCACCCCTGTGCCAGCCCGTGCCACCGAAGTGGAGAGGCTGCGTGGCAGCGTGGCAAGGCTCTGCAGCAGCGCTGCTGCTCCAAGTGATGGCACCTTCCTCCCAGACCCTGGAAACGGGTGTCAGCAAACACGTGGGTGCCAGGCGGCTGGGGAGGATTGGAAGGGCACTGAAAAAATAGTGAGACCGGACTTGGGAATCTGCGGGTGAAGGAGCTACACGGAGTAGATCTTCCTCTTAAAGTAAATAAGAATTTTTAAAAATCCTTCTAATTGACTTAAAACCAGGCAACCCCCCTGGCAGACACAGTATTTGGCTTTATGATTTGAGCTGTGTAAATTAAGGCAGTTGAAGTAATTAAATTACTTAACAGGTTTTCAAATGGCGTTCATCTTTTCTCTTCTAGATGTCTTCTATTTCGTATCTGTCTCCAGTTAAAAGGAAATAATCAGGCATCAATGTTGCATTTGATTATATCCCTGCTCTGTATGTTTCTATTTACTCCCCCCTACCCCCCCTGCTTTTTTTTTTTTTTCTTTTCCGGAAGATATAAATCTCAGCTTCTGCTTACATAGAAATTGTTACTAAACACATATGCCAATAAGTGGGAGAAGTGTGCTTAGGGTATGGTATGTGATTATGTAAAGAAGGTACTGTATTAAAACTACATTCTCTGTATTCTTTCCAAGCCATATCTCATTATTTTGGGGTAAGGGTGGGAGGGGAGGGAGATGCATTCTTTTGCCATCCCATCTAAGAGGGAATGAGATGGATTTTATTGCTGTGTTATTATCTTATTTCCCATTAGAAGTCTTTGCCTTTGATGTATACTGCAAGTGGTCACAATTTAGTTTGCAGATTCTATTTTTGTTCGTAAGGCTGACAATTCAGAAAAATGTTGATTTACTTGTAAATGTGATCTGGACCTACTGATGAATGTATATTTCAAGTGCGCAGAGGCACTTTGGAAAAGAGAAGTACACAGGAAATACTGGGTTTTGTTCAGATGATTTTAAAATCTGGCTTCTAAGGCTTTATGGGTCAGATTATCAAAAAGCAGTTCCCAGTCTTGTGCCTGCAATCAGCTGGGGTCTTGCTACACAGGAGCTGTGCGTGCACATTCTTTGCACATGCCAACCGCTTAAAATACGCTGGTTTCCATTCATTTAGTACGACTTTTCATGCACGTTCCGCATGCAGCCAAGTGGAAATGCAAAAACTTAAGTCCCGCACATGCAATAGCTTGAAAGTGCACCCAGATGTCCCAAACTAAGGGGATTTTTTTGTTCTGCTTAGCAGAACAGATTTGTACTGATGGAGTTTTTCCTAAGATGAGATGATAAATCGCTGAAACATAAGCTACTATTGCAAACTGTGCGCTCGCTCTCTTGCTCTCTCCCTGTCCCTGTCATGTGCTTGCTTTTCTCTTCTTTTCCAGTGCAGGGGCTCATAAATAACAACAGAGGATTTTGTAGAAAAGTTCCTTCTGGGCCTGACCGGTAGTGTTTTCCCCTCCTCCTCGTCTTTCGCTTTTCTTTCCTTCTTTCTCTTCTTTCTCTTCTCTCTCTTTTCTTTTCCTCCTCCCCCACCTTCTTTCTTTTGGTGTTCAGAAAGTTGAGTTCCATCCCAATTATTAAATCTTCGGAGACCATTCCCACATGGTTCTGTAAATGGTAGCTTCATCCTGAGTTCTTTCATCTCTTTTCCTGCTCTCCTGGCTTGACAGTTGAAAAGGTCTGACTGTGCCACACAATGGTTTGATTGGTTTCTCTAGGGGAGGCTTTACCCTGCCTCATCATTCGCCAGGCAGGTGGACCAGAAAGTCTCTTGATTCTTTTGTTGCCTCTCAAAGTCCGAGGTCTTTGACTGAATAAATCCTCCGTCATGGGATAATTTGCTAAAAGGAGACTGAAAGATGTGAGAGAAAAGCCTCACTACTTGGGTGCTGAATTAATGAAATAACTGGGCCTTGGAGTTTGCAATTGAAAAATCACCAGGAATGCGATGGGTGGAGACAGGCTGCAGAATGCAAGCCCGTTACTGCCCCGTAATAAACTATGAGAGCTTTAAATGATACTACTAAATAACGCCGGCTCGCCTGGCCGCCTCCGTTTATTTGCATTTGCAGCCCCGTTTGGCGGGGGAAGCCCGCGCAGAATAAAAACCGTTTTGGTGCAGCGCCTACTTAGTCATTAGATTATTACGAGGGACTGGAAAGAATTCCATATGACAGAACTAGGGTTGAGTTAACACAGGACGAAAAGTAATTTACAGATAGGCTGTCCTCAGCCATCTTTGTAGCCCCTGATAAGGTTTCATTTCAGAATGGATAGGCGACATTTCCACTTATGGGCCCATTCTGCGACACCTGTGATAACAGCTTCTGGATCCTAATTGAAATTGGTTTCAAAATGGATTTTCACTTTTCTCTGTCTGTGGAAAATATTGAATGGACTCAGAGCTGCCACAGAGAATCCCAGACCTTGGAAAATGGAGCAAGAAGCCAGGATCATCTTTCATAACTGTGTCGATGATATGACAGTTTTGTTATCTGTCTTATTAATGAAATCATTGATCACCTGATGAGGGAGATAATAAACTACATTTTTGCTGCTGTTCAGGAAGCTCAATTAGATTTTTTAAAAGTACAGATGGGGGAAAACCAAGCCAAAACAATGAAGTGAACGTTTTCAGGTCTATTTTCAACTTTGTTTTCTCGAAGATTTTTAGATGGAAGAAGTCTCTGAGACTGTAAAATGCCGACTGCTTCTTGAGTGTGTTGAAAGGAAAAAGGGGGAAAAAAAAGCAAACCTTATGCTCACGTTAAGACTTAGTTATTGTTTTTTGTTTTTAACAAACCGCACTAAGTAAATAACACTTACGTCCTAGTAAGTGCCATGGAAACTCAGATGAACTGAGAAACAATGGAGCTCAATTTTAGCTGAAGTGGGATTAGTGATCCGAACTCTCTGAATGCCCTGGCGTGGACAAAGGCCGGTGCTAAGTGTAGCGAATGCTTGCCATGATGCTGGTTCTCCTGAAAATTATTTCTTCTTTAAAAACGGGCGTCAGCCTTTACTTGTTAAAGCTGCTCAGGCATTTTGGAAAAATAAGTTCCTTCCTTTTTTTTTTTCATACTAATGGACTTGAGAAGATTTTTAAACGCAAGCAAACGTAATAAACCGCCTGCTCGGGACAAAATGCATGTGCAGGCTTCGAAAATAAAACCTGAAAGGTTTTTTGTGATGTGTTGTTTCCCTGGCTGTTTTCTAATTATTGGGGAAAGAGATAAATCTGTTGTTTGTGCTTGGTTGCTCTGGAATGCGCGCTGTATTCCTTGAGGAAGGTGGGAAGGGATACTTTTTCTGAAGAGGGATGCCGGTGACTTCTCATATTTCACTGTGAATTGTATCCTAGGTGTTTCTTCAGTCCCTCCGCTGGTGTGGGTCAATCTATCCCCCTTTTTAAGCTTGAAAGGGGAGCTCTGATCAAAGGCTTGAATGATGTCACTGATCTCTGGTGATTGATTAGGAACAGAAGTTCTGGAGCATTTTGCATGTCCGCCTTTTCCTTATCACTTCAAATCCATTAGTGCCTACCCATTAGGGTAGCTTTCAATCAGGGGAAAAATAACCCACGCACATATATATATGTATATATGCCCCCCATGTATATGCATATATAGAGAAAAGGAGTAGGAGAGCGTACAGGCTTCATGGTCTGAGTTATAAATGTATTTTTCCTTAATGTAAAAGGAAACAACTTTTATTGGTCTGTGTTGATACAGGGGATATTTATTAATTGCTAAACTCTTGGGTGTAATTCTCCTCTGTTCTTCTGCAGCTGCTCTCAGAGATTTAAATCCACGTAGGTCTCTGTTGTCGGTGCGTTTTTGGCTGCTTTACCTTAATATGCTGTAATTTGTCCAGAGAGGAGCCGTACCCCTGCTTGTTTTTTCTTTGCTGTGCCGGTGATGCACGTTAAGATCTACTGTGTGTGTCAGTAGCTTAGAGATATTTTTTAGTTAGAGATTGAAAAATAAGTATTTTAAATGTGCATCTCTGGGAGAAGTTCAGAGTTAGCCAGAATGTACGTTAAGCTGTTAAGAGAAAAGGTCTTTTGTTCGTGAAGGAGGAGCAGTCCTCTGACTCTGGGTGGTGTGGGAGGTCGGGCAACGGGGTTTTCTCGTGTACATACGGGTGCTGTGCGTGAGCAAGCGGGACGGGACTTGAGTCTGACTTCACTGTGGTATAGATGAGGAAGATGGGTGGTGTGAAGCTGGCGTCCATTCCTAAATATCCCACTTCTAACAGCATATTGTGATTTAAATGAGGAACTTAAAAACTCTGCACAGGCTTTAAAAATCTTGAGTTAATTAAATATTCTGGTAAATGGAAGCTTTCAGTATGTAGGATAATTCAAAAATGTTGATGTTGTTTTCGTGTGTCTCTTTTCCCCTTTCTTTTTGGTAGGTTGGCTCATTTTTTTCTCTCTCTCTCAAATCTCCTTCGCTCTCTCTTCTACTGTTGTGCATTTCACACCAGGAGATGACAAGTCTTGTGATTGCAGCAGAGGCAATTGAAAGAAAATAAAAAGAGAGTTCTTTTTCTCTGGTGCTGGCCCATGAACATACCGTAAAAATTGGATTAGACACACCTAGAGTTGGGATTGATTGCATCTTGAATGGGAAATTAGAACATCTGAAAAATTCCTTTTTGGATGGAACAGAAGCACAAGAAGGAAAAGTTGGATGGAAACCAGAGAAGAACTGTAAATCACTATTAAAGTTACTTCCTATGGTTTACCATTGGCTGTCAAAGAAAATTGCCTCGGGCTTGTTTATAGCTAATTCCCTTTATAGAAAACTTCAATTTGTGGACTGGCCTCTGAACGGGATTGATAACTCTGTTTATAGACCAGGATGGGTATCTAAAGATAACAGATAATGCAAATGAGCCTTTTTTTGATAAGCCAGGGAAGCAATTATGGATGCAACTTGGTTGATGGGTTTCAGAGAGCCTTTTCACAGATTATAGATTTTTTTTTTTTGCATTATAGTTTTCTTAGCAGTGTTAGAAAAACAAAATCAAAGTCACTCGAATAGAACTAAAAAGATAGAGCGGCTGATATAACCAGCTTTCCTACCACTTGTAAACATAGCGAATCAGATTAAAAAAATAAACAGGCAGTCCTCAGCCTTCTCTGGGAGAAATATGATTTGATAAAAATGTGTGTTTAATATTCAATTTACAGTTTCATCCGAAGTGTGTAAACCTAGATGTCCCATGGGAGTTCACGGCCCGCTCCAACTTCAGCTCAGATAAAATGCTCCTCGGAAACCGTCTTCCTGCTTTTACTTTCGAATTTGTATTTCTGCCGGAGAGGAGGAGGGTGGGGGCCGGACCCCGCGAGTTGTTCGAGGCTCCCCGGGGTGCTCAGCACCGGTGAGGATTAAGCCCTTCACCCTGGGCTGGTCTCGGTGCTGACCGCCGGGCGCAGCCGTGCGGAGCAGGCTCAGGAGGCGGCCGCACCGCGTGGCACGTTTCCCTCTCGACGCCATGGATTTTCCCATTGGAAGTGCCTGGGAAGCCGCGGCTTCTGGCAGCCGGGAGGAGACCTGTGGCTGGGGATGGTGGCTGCCGGCTGTCAGAGGGCAGGCTTGCTCTGCCCCCCCCGCCTCAGCTCTTTGGCTTAGCTTGCCGGTAGTCCGAGCCTGCGGCTTCTGCCTGTTAGGGCTGGGCGGGCGCCTTCCTTCCCCCTCCGTGTCTGGGGCGCTGCCCCGAGGAGGCAGAGCCGCCTGCTCCCCGCATCCATCCCTAACCCAGGGGTTAGGGCTCAAAACGGGGAGCACGGCTTGCAGGATCCACAGTGAGACAGGGATGAGACAAAATTAGCCCTGTAAAAGCTGCGCGGTTAGGTGCGTTCGGAGTTATAATTTCATACTGTTCTTTAGTGGTAAGACTGAGCTTTATTTCGTTTAAGGCCCCAGTCTGCAACTCACTGAAATACTGAAAGGTTTTTTAGCGACTTTAGTCCAGGCTTTAAATATTTAATCTTACGTGTCGCTTTCTGGTCTCCTTACTTAAGCCATTGTCTTTTACTTGGTTCGCTTCAGCGGGACGTCTGGGCTCCTGACACCCTGGATCACTGAATGACCTTTGTCTCTGAAACTTGCGATAACTTCTCATGAAGCTATCTATCTCAGGACCTAATCCTGGAAATGTGCTTTCTTTTGCAAATGTCCTATTTGAAGGCTCTTCTGTATGATCAGAAAAAAAGAAAAAAATAATTATGACTTAGTTCCCATGCAGTTGTAGTAATTAGAGTGACTCCGTGTAGTTTGCACTACTCCAGGTTTCAGGGATTTGGTAAGATACAAACTTTGCTTCTATCATGAAGCCTGTGGCACAACTGCCATTGACTTCCACAGGAGCAGCATGGGAATCCTTTTATTTTAATTGATATTTAAATATTCAGTGACAAACTGCTATAAAGCTCTTCTGTGTTTCACAGGCTTTTTCAGTGCTTTCGTAACGGATCACACCTCTCACTGGAAAGCAAAACTGAAAACAGCACGATTTTTTCTTAGAGAAATGCCAGACTTCTAAGCTGTTATCTGAACATTATTTTAAACCTCCTTTTCTGAATGTGTGTATGATGAATTATTTCTTACCTTCAGAGACTTTTGGCTGAAGAGTTAGCGTGAATGGACATTGGCATCTTTCAAACACCAGGACGGGTACAGGATCACAGTGCCTCTGCCAAAAAAGCATGGATCTGGAATCCCTCAAGGGATTTCTCCCAACTTCATTCCCAGCGTTCATCCCAATCTAAGTCAGTGCCATGTTTTCTAAGTATTGGTCAAGGAAAAATATTTGTGGTACGTTTTATTTAATATTTTCAGTTTGATGTGCATCTTCTTCTGACAGTCTCCCTGAGCTTAAAATATCTGTTCCAAGACACCATTTTGTTTGATGACATGATAGAGGTTAATGTTGCATATATAAGAGTGGAAACAATTTAAAAGTCCTGTTGTCAGCTTTGAACGCTTTCTTTTTGATTGTTCAGAGGATAGGGGGAGGTAGGTTGGTTTTGTTATTTAAATTCCCAAAGACCTTTTTCTTCAGCCATCTAACTTAAATCAGAATTAAAGCCTTGCATACATTTCCTTTGGCACCACAAAATTATTTTTTTTTTCTCTGAGAAATAACCTCAGTATGAAGGATAACAAAACATCTCAAGTAATAAAAATACTTCAAGGGACTGTGATTTATTGCTACATTTATCTTTAAGGCTCAAAACAGATCCTAAAAATAAGCCTACTCTTAAAAAAATAATAATTATATCTATAAGTGAGTAAGAACCTTGAGCAAAGATATGAAAAATTCCACCAGGTATTTACAAGAGAGGGAGAGAGAGCGAAAGAGTGAAAGAAAGGAAGAAAGGCAGGACCTAAAGGAAAAGGAAGGAAGAAAAGGAAGACGGGAAGGAAGAAAAGAAAGAAAGAAAGAGCTCTGTGCTCCTCTATGGTGCTCTCAGTCAAACAGAATTCAGGTAAATTTTTTGGTTGTCATAGCTGGACTGAGAACCTGTCAAAAATCAGTATTTTAGCATTGTTAGACAGAAGTCATTGTTGTTCATGGAGCAGTACTTTAACCGCAGAGGTGTAAGAGCTTGTATGTCGGCGCAGAGTAATTGATACAGAATAACTGCACATGAATTTTCATAATAGATGAACCTCAGAAAAACACTGTATTTCAGACTCCTTAATTATGGGGAAAAATGTTACCTTTAGACATAAATGTTAGGCACGAGGGGAGAGCAACAGGAGTTTTTTGTTTGAGTGTCTGAACATAATTTAGGCTGCTGTGTTGTGTTTGCCTTTGGCCAGGCGTACTGTGTTGGATTTACGTTGCTTGCCCTCCGAGATGTGTAGGCTCTTTGGGAAGTGAAGGCAGAACCTCAGCCCAACGCAAGAACAGAGCAGGGCGTGGGCACAGTGTTGACTGCTGGCTTTTTGCAGTCCCAGATAAGTCAGACTTACCGGCCAGGCCCCTGTGTAAGTGGGGTTGCCTTGAGCATGTGCTGGGCCGGGGTGTGCGGGGCATCCCTCCGATCTGCAGGTCTCAGGCGTGGTCTGGCTGTATGCTGTATTGCCTTGTACAGATGCTTCTGGATTTCCAGGAATCTTGGCTGCTGTGGAAACCAAATCCGTGGCAGTCTGGTTGCGAGAGCTCTCTGTCTTGCAGGATTAAACTTACTTTAACGTGGAACGTACCTAAACAATGAGAAATTTAGAGGAATCTAAGGAAGATCCGTTATTTTGTTGGGCTTGTATTTTGTTCTAGCAATAAAGAGAGCAGTGAAATTGCTTTTCCTTGGTTCTGCTGGAGGAGTTGCAAAGGGCAGCACTGTGTGTATCTCAGGCTTTCAAGCTGTAATTGAAAGGGAGAGCGTTCCAAACTTAGCAACAGTTAATTAATGTAAAGAGTCCTTCAAGTTAGGTGGATGTTAACTAAAGTAAACACAAGCCATGAAGAGGTATGAAATGATAGCACTGAAAATCTCTTTCCTGGCTTTCTACCCCTTCAGGTTGTAGAGTTTTCTTTCGCTCGTTCTGGAGGTCAGGCAAAATCAGTTTCCAACCTGAAAAATGAGACATACAAATAAAAATGTGCAGATGTCGCGGACAACATGGTAACATTGCTCCTTCATCTGTTCCCTTCTCCTAGATAGGTCCATCCAGCGTAAACTTTCTCTTAAGAGGTCAGCAAAGAGTGTGAAGTTGGCTCGTGTGACTACTACCACGTGATCCCAGTTTATTTCAAGGAATGGAATTGAAAGGGAGAGATGGAAGGAGCTGGAAAGGGAAAAGGAGATTCCACTTAGAGTTTACAGTGCTTTCATTAAACTTTTTTTTTCTTTTTACCTTTTTTAAAAAAAATAGTATGTGGTACAACATTTTTGGTTTTTAAAAACATTCTCAGAAGGCTTCTATTCATAAACACGTAAAACACATACAACTTTTTATTTCAGTGCTGGAGATGCCTGCGAATGACTTAAAACTAAAAGGGACCGTGTAGGCAGGGGAAAGGAGGAGGATGTTTTACATTTCAGTGTTTTAGGAAATAAAAATTAGCAAACACTAATAGGTGTCTGTTCTTTCCCATTCTTTATTAAAATGCATGGGATGTGGATCAAATTACTTTATTCAGCGCTCAGCATTTCAGCTACCTTGAAATGGGAGACTGCAGGCAGTTGGATAAATATGCTGGAAAGTTGCCCAGTTTCACTGCTGCTTATATAAGCTTGCCTGTATCCCCTGGGGAATACTATTTTGTAATGTGTTATATCAGGATGAGTATCCCTATGTTCCCTTTAGCTCTGGGATGCCAGAAGTAGATGAGTGGTGGTGGTGGTGATGATGATGGCTGTCTCTCTCTCTCCTTTCTGGGGTTAACGAAAGACAGTCATTAGGGACCTTTGCCAAATCAGGGTGCTACCCCTCTCTGCTTTGCTATCATCTGAAAATAACACGCAATGTACATTACTCATGATAAGCAGTTATGGTTGAGTTATAAATTATTTTGCAATTGCCATGTTTTTGGGATTGCCTAAATGATAGTTAAACTTGTTGTGGAGCCAGCATAATTAAGGATGTGTAAGTGACTCCCTTATTAGACTGCCTTCAATGGGTTTCAAGAAACAAGCCATCACAGCTTGTTTATATGTTAGTATGTTATCTCTGCAGCTGTATGTTCAGCTCTTGGCTGTGCTAGTTACGATGGGATTTGAGGTCTTGTCCTTACCTCTGTGAGATAGCTGTTCATGTCAGAAGGAAATGCCTGAGAGTTTCACACTTTTGAGACCCGTAAATTCACCGTTGGGGCAGATGAGATGGCTGTGAATCTGTAAGCACTGCAGACTGGATCTTCTTGTCTTTGTCATGGTGGTGGCACTGGGAAACATCTGTTTGTGGAGGCAGACCCTTTCTCTTATGAATGCACATGCAAATTCCTCACTGGAACCTGCAAACGAGCACATGTTGGGTGCACCTACACACGCTCCAATTTACCAGTGCATCCTTCTGCTTGGGTTACTTAATGCGGAACCATGAAGTCATGCTCTCAAAAGTCTGTACCAGTAGGTAGCAATCTAATCTCATTATCTGTGGGCCTAATTTTATGTCAAGAATTGCTCTCAGCTTGGCAATAAACCCTTGCAACTGGGTACTAAGTCTGATGATGCTAGTTATTCGCATTTTATAGTGCTTGCTGAGGGCTGGAATGCTCTGAGGACTCCCGTGAGGCTTGGAGTGACAAGGACAATACACCTTATGGCACATTGCAGAGTAAAAAATAATCTGTTAGGGTATTTATGATCCATAGAGACACTTAGCATTAAGGTTCTCCCATGGAGAGCAGAGAGAGGTGCTTTCCTGACAGAATAAGCGAGACCTACAGTGGAGCGGATCTGTTGAGGGCAGTGTGAAGAGGAGGCTGGGAAGTGGTTTGGGTAATGACAGTGGTCACTGTGCCGAGGTGACACAGGTCACCTCGTGGGGTTGTATAGCTATCACTTATGTATCTTAATTCCTTGCTGTCTCCCTAACTGGTAGGGTCCATTCCTCTTCCTTGAGAAGTCCCTTTTGTTCCTTGCCTGAAACCCGCTAGGCTCAGTGGAGGGAATTTTCGTTGTGTCGTGCTTTCCAAACTGTCACTAATCCAGCCTTTTACTGTAAAATTAACTTGAAACAGTGATTGCTTGAAGATAAGGACCTGACCTAAAAATCCCAGATCCACATAATGTAAAATTGTCTTTGGATGCTGATGGGTGTTATTTACACAGGCTGCTACCCTGGAATCATTTATATGTATGTCTGTTGGTGGGACTGGGATGTTGTATGTAAAATGCCCATTTAAGAATAGAGTTACAGGTTGGATGAAATTGGAGGAGAATCTCTTGGCTTCTTTTCATCGCAGATGTAAGAGGAGATTTCTCTCTCATGATTTACAAGGTTGAGCGAGCTAGAATAAAGTGGCAGGTGTCATCCTGAACGCGTGAGTCTGCACTGGTGGAGGCGATCGTTCATATGGCTTTTGCATATGCTCTGGGAGTTGCTGTTAAGTCAATATTTACTTCTCAGGGAGTAAATGCCAGAGCTGTGTCTGAGAGCTGCTACTGCTGCATCAATGAAAGAGTTATTTGCTATGTCATCAAGTATCCTATGGTGCAGATTCCTGGAGTTTTAGAAGTGTTGTGTTATGAGCTTGTGGTAAGTAGGTGGAGACACAAAAGGTGTTTTTCAGCAACTCTGTACAACTTTCTAGATCATCTATTTACAGAATGTTGCACAGTGGCTCTCTAATGTTTCACAAACAGCTTCTAAGTGTTTCTCCTTTAGGATCTTCAACACCATCAAGGAAGGTACATGCCAGCTGGCAGCACTGCAGTTTTGGTTAGAAGTTTTGTTTCGTTGGGGGAGGGTGATGGGGGAGAGAATTCGGCTGATGACTTCTGGAGCTGTTTTAATTAGCAGCCTTTACATATAGACTACATTCGGTCTGGGTAGGACTCCCTCCCAGCAGAAAAGCAGTGGGCTTCACTGAAGATAACAAAGATCTGACATGAGGTAGGATGCGTAAGATGGTTGCAGTATGGTTTTGTATGAAAGCTGAAGAATGCTTTAAAAACACTCTTTTTTGTATCAGATCACCATTACCTTCCTGGGGGACCCACCTGTGCAGCATTTATGCAGACAGGTTCTCTGTCAAGGGTGGGAGCAGGCAATCTGCAGGTGCAGGTGTGTGCTGCAGTGGCACATCAGGGCTGGGGACAACCATGTGTTTGTGTTCATGCATAAACGCATTACTCCTCCCTCCTCTGCTTTCTGCAGAATGTGGCCACCGCTTTGCAAGCCTGTGGGAAGTAGGCTGGTGGTTATGCAGTATTTCACCTCTGACTGCGCTTTGTGGGAAGCTTAAAAGTCTTCTGGGAAAGGGGTTGTAGTGTGAGGCTGCCTATGTCTTCTCCTTCTGCCTGTAAAGCCAGGTTGAGCATAACCTCCTTGGAAGCTGGAGACTTCTGTGGAGTTTAGGGCCTGATCCACAGCGTATTGAGGTCAGTACCTTCCTAATGGGCTTTGGCTGAGTCCCTATGAGAACAGGAGCAATTGGCCCACAGAAAGGATGCTAACCCATTTTTCATGCTCGCCTCCTCTTCACTGAAGGAATCAGTGGGGAAAAGGATGACTCTTAATGACTGCTGATTATAAATAATTAGGAGTCATTCAACATTTAGGCTAACATATTTAGGTTGTTATGTGTTTTGCATTTATTAAGTGTTGGCTGCTCTCCTGTGGCTTGGTGTCTTTGCTTAGTATCTCTCACCAGTTCCTTGTGTAAATGCTGGGGGTTAGATGAGAAGATGGGCCCCCAGTTTGAATGCTTTGGCATCCCGTGGAGGCTGGCTGCTGTGCGAGCCCCTTCTGTGCTGTGTTTTGCTATGGAACAACTGATTAGAATGTGTTGAATTTTATCTTTAGCACTTGTGTTTAGCTTAGCTGGATTTTGCACGGAGTGAGAATTATTAGTCTATAGGTGATGCACAGCAGAGAGCTTGGATAATTCAAACAACATGGCTTGTGCAAACACGTAACACACTGAAACGTAGTAAAGCCAAAGATTTTTTCATTTGTAGCATAGGGTCCAGTAAAGATCAACCAGTCTGTATTGCAGTCATGGTGCACCAACCGTGCTCTTTTGCATAACTGTGAGTATATTTTTTTTTCTTCTTTGCCGATCATGTAACAAAAGGGTAACAGATGAATCTAATAAATATTCCAGCAAGCACTTTCATGTGCTGTTTACTGTAAAATAAAATTAAAACCTGTAGCATATGTTAGTTTTTCAGGGAAATAGGTTAAAAAAAAAAAAAAGAGGAACACCTCAAAGGCTGGATGTTAGCATTTATATGTACCAAAGAGAATTTTTAACAGGCAAAAAAATAAAAAATAAAAAAAATCTGGATTTGCACTTCAGAAATGGTATTGTCTTCATCCAGTTCATAAATGTGAAGCTGAGGTGAAACTACACAGTTAAACTGTGATGTGACAAAGGCAATGTATAACCTCTTTAAAGTCTATATAAATCAAACCTTTAACCTACTGCTTTTAAAAGGGAATGCCTAGAGGATGCTTTTGTGTAACACTTTTTTTTGTATTCCATTTAAATGTAGATTTTTAAGGCCTTTAGTATAGTGGTGCATCTTTTGCAATGAAATGTTAATCAGGACTCTTTTGTAGCAACTTGGTTAGAAGATAAAATATTTAGCACTGTTGCATATTGAGCCCACGTTCCTTGCACACACACATACAGGCTCTCTCCCCCTCTCCCCTTTCCCCCTTCCTGCCCCATCAGAGTGGTAAGGAAATATTGTTAATATTTGAAGAGCTGATCTGTGCTTTCCATCACTGGTAACCTGACTTGGTTACATTTCTAGCAGACTGCTAGTGGAGAGTGGAGTACTTGGGTGACTAAATGTAGTTAATGTCCGGGATCGGTTCCTTTCCTCACTTGTCCTCTGTTTCTGAGTAGAAAACAACAATTTTAGCTATCTCTAGGTAAGTTTCTTTGCTGAGCAAATTTGTGATATTATTAGAGATCTGGGCTTCTATTTCCATTCATTACAGTAATTCTCAACCAGTAGATACAGCTGCATGGTACAGTCACACAGATTACTTGGGTTTTGGTTTGTAATGCTATAACCAAAGTACCATAACATTCAAGGTATGTCCTGAAGCACACACACCTGCTACTAGGAATTGGGTTATTTAAGCATGTAAATCTAAGTGTGTGAGTAGACTGTTCACAGGTTGAGGGCTTAAATAATCAATTTAGTTACTTACTAAATCTCTTTTTTCAAAGTTTGTATCTTTTGAATAAAGAAGCATAGAAAGTAGATTTTGTTCTTACTAACGTCCCATCATAATGAGCCTAAGTTGATTTCCTCTGGTGTAATGGTTCAGAGTTTGGTCCAAGATTAATTCTTGTTTCACAGAAGTCGTATTTTGTTTAAAGTATGATTGTTAATTTTTCTTGTCGTCAGATTTTTCATGTTGATTTCTTGATCTTTCTGGGTTGTTTTTTTACTACCTTGATTTTGTGTGGCTTGATAAAAGCCATAATGATAGGGATATTGTAACATTAGACTGAGTTAAACTGAGATTTCCACAAAACCTTAGACTTCACAATACAGAAATGATCTTCCTTGACGTAAGGCTTTACTTCAGCTGTGTCTCTTGTGTATCATTTTCATTTTTTAAAGGAACATGGTAATAAAAGAGGTCAGGAGTCAGCCTGTCACAGAATGGCAATGTGGGATTAAGGGTGTAGGGTCTGCTTTCAGTGAAGTCCAGAGCACAGATTTGGACTGTGAGGATGAGAGAAGCAAGGGAGATTGTCCAGTATTCATGCATTGGCAGGCATTTGGTGTGGGATTATACTTTGCGTTGTCTAAACTCTGCTTCCACAGAAATCAGTGAGAGTTTTCTGCAGCACAAACAGAGCTGCATCAGTGCACACAGCCTGATGATCCTTCTCTTCAAACTTGGCAACGGCCACTGCACTGGAAATACTCATCATGTGTTTGTTTTTATCTCCTTTCTAACACAGGGGAAAAACCCCACCAAAACCCGAGGGGACTTGATAATGAACCCTTTGACACCTTCTCAAACTTCATCTGTTAGGTTCTTATCCTGAACATAATGTGTTCTTCTCAACTGCCCCAAACTATTTGCTGCAGGCGGATGGTACTGTGCAAATGCAAACCAAGCTGAATGTTTGAAATCAAAAGGCAGATTGCATCATTACACTTTGTGTATAACACAACCCAAAACATGCAAGGATACCTCCTGTGGGGATGGTGGAGTTAAGTATTCCAATTTGGAAAACCAGGCCAGCCGTGTTCAGTTGATCTCAAGGTATCACTGTATTACACTGGCAAGTTAAAACCAAAATAATGCCAGGTGTTTCAGTTTTGTATTTAGCAGGAAGCTAGTATAAATATTTTCTGATTTTCTGCCAGTCTCTTCCACTTCCGCAGGCAGAGCATCAGGAAAAACAAGTCCCCGGCTGTTGTATATGTGGACTATTTGTCCCCCAAAACAATCACTTTTGCACAGAATGAGCAGGCTGAACAGCCCATTGCCGTGTAGGCTTCAGATTTTATTTTTTTCTGATGAGTCCTAAGGTTTTGGAAGAATCTGTGCTCCGCAGCTTTGTGAGGAGGAGGCGGTGTTTCTTGCTCCATTTCACTGAGAATTTTACTGGGAAGCATGGACTGAACTTCTTCCATCTGGTTTATTACAGTGCGGCTACAGCTCCATTTGTCAGTGACAAAGCATTTTTAATGATATTTTCTTAGTTTTATAACAAGGAGTCGGTCTCCAGACCTGAAAACAAAACAGCAAGCAGTAACCTGTGAGAGCTGAAATTAAGCAGGCAGTGCTGTTTTATCAAGGTATGGTAAGAGCCATTGTGCTGGAACACAGGAAAGGTCAGCTTGGGTGCCAACAGGGAGCTACTGGCATTAGCAGACTAGCTAAGATTGACTTAGCATCTAAATAAGTGATAGCTTATAGCCCTAGGAAGGCTTTATTATACAGAGGGTAATTTCTGTTCATGAAACTTCATGAGGTAGGAGTCACTGAAATCACAAGTCAGCAGCGAGAATGTAGTGACACTCATTGATTGTAAGCCAGCCCAGGTGAGGGGGAAACTCCTTCCCCAGGACTGTGCTCCTTCAGGTGCTTGGATCAGTTTTATCTGTGTGTTGCTCATAGCACTTTACATGGTGTGCCCTTTGGAAGTGCATTCCGAGACCTTCCCCAGGACTATTTGAGCATGAGGTGGGATCCTTACATTTTTTAAAAGCAATTGTGATTTGCTCTGGCTGTAATCAGCTCCACCCAGCCTTTCAGTCACTGAGCACAGCTTTACAGAGCCTGTAAATGCTGTTCCTTAATTGCTTCTGAGCAATAAAAGGAACTCTAACACTAGCCAGATCTTCTTAAAAAAATCACTGTTAAGTATTAAGCTGTCTCTTATGGTTTAAATGAGGCAGCCTTGTTTTGTAGGGAGCAATGCTGGGGACCACATCAGTTGCAGTCTGAGGTTGATCAACTTGCTATGTGACTCGGGTCTTTATTCTTTCAGGGCATGTTACTTGCATCTGTAAAGAGGGGATTATATATCCAACAGCCTCCACACTTAATCTTCTTTTGTTTAGGAGGAGTTTGACATACAGAGGGTTGTTTGATGTACGTGGTTAAGATGGTACCTTGATGTGCGTTGGCCTGTTGTCCTGCCTCCCAGAGGACTTTGGCATTACTCTGAAGCCAGGTATCACACTGCTTCACTTCACCAGAAAAATCTGAGATCTTTTTCCTTTTCGTACCCACCCTTGCGAAAGGAGGAGGGAAGTTGGGACAATAAAACCATTTGCAGCGGTTTCCACTAGCTGCCTACAGGAGGGAGGATCTCTTTAGGCTCCGGCTCCCCCCTGCCTGGAAGCGGAGAGCGGGAAGCACAGGGTGGTGCGCAGGCTGCGTCCCCGCGAAAGACCTCTCTGAGCTCCTGCTGCTCTCCCCTCCCAGGCCTTTTTGCCTCCACGGTGTGTTTTCTCTCTGGTAACAGGCAGCAGAGCAGAGGTGGCAGCGCAGATCAAACTGGCCTTGCTCAGGGCAGGGCTAACTCTGTAGATGTTCCTTCTGCTAGGGCAAGGGAGGAGAAACGAGGAGGGACCTACCGTGTGGTAAGAGTGGTGCAGGAGGTAGATCCTGTGCTCTCCTAAGACAGCAAAGGTAGCAAGGGCTCCCAAGCTCGGGTAGCTTTGCAGCCAGGCAGCTGCTCCCCTGTTTCACAAGAGGGAATGGATCCCACCAGCTGGAGGTGGCACCAGCCCGGTTCTGGATCCCACCAGCTGGTGGTGGCACCAGCCTGGTTCTGAGCCGGGGGTATTCGGGTCAGGGCTGTATTCGCTACCTGCTTTGGTTCATCTTCCCCTGCTGGCGCTTTGCGGTCCCTGCTAGAGGCATGGCTCAATCCTGGACTGGGAGCACTGGGCTGCGGGATGCTGGAAAATGAAATGGAGAGTGGAGGAAGGTGGCAGATGAAGAAACAAGACTTCCCTATAGGATGAGGGAAATGGCAGCTGGATGGAAAAAAGTGAGGGGGAAATGTTTTGAAAATGGTGATGGGTAGAAGGTGAAACAGCTGAAAGAAAGCTAAAAATAAGTGATAGATGAGATACCTAGGAGAAAGCGCAAATGGGTGGGGGAAGGCAGACATAAGCTTACAAGAAAAAGAAAGAAAGAAAGATGAGCATGTGAGCATTTTTTTGAGAAAGAGAACATTTGTGGTGAATCACAAGCAAAATAGAGTAACAGAACTGAGGTTAGAGAGAAATAAACAGAAAATCCCCAACCAGGGAAAGACATTCAAGAGAGACCTGTGAGGAGACAATTTAATGACAGACCAACATACTGTTGGTTTAACATACTGAACCCCAGCTTCTAGCCCTACTCTTCCTGCTTCTCAAACTCACAGGGTTTCTTTCTGTCTGATTAATGAAGTAATTCAATACTGTGTGTGGAAAAGAGACAGCATTTTTACACCTATAGAAAGAGTGATGTCATGTGTTTTGGTTAGGATGGCGAGAGTTACAAAAATAGTCTGTATGAGAGTTTTAAGTTGGAGGAGATAGTGAGATCACAGCTTGAGCTGAAACGCAGACATTCTGCTGAAGCAACCTCGCACATAAGTGGCCTGTAGAAATTTTTTTTTCTTAATGAGGCCAAACAAACCTGAAACAAAAATAACCTCTCCCCCGGATTTTTTATGGCAGTCTTCAGGCAGGCCCCAACCGATGACTCTCACGACAGGAAACCTCAGTTTGCAAGTATTTTGAGAGTCACTAGGGTTCTGATTATCCTAAGTCTACAAGTGATGAGTGGTGTAGTGTGTAGCGGTAAACATGGAAGTACAGGCAGGATTTACAAAACCAGCATAAATCAACTGACATTGGCTTTTTGGTGGCAGAGTTCCCAGTGGAGTTGCCCAGCAGAAGATGACGGGAGCTGTGACTAGTGTGGGATGATGCCCTGCTGCAGGGAAGGGAGATAAGGCTGCGTAAGTGGGAGGACAGGGAAAAACAACATGAGGAATTGCTGAATTTGCTAGAATTTGGAACCCTAACTTACCGAGAGGCATAACATGGACCTGGGTACTGAAGATAATGTGCTGCTCTTCCCACTTTTTTTAGTGTAGTTCTTTAGATTTCTTTTTTACATTGCACTTCAGGTCTGGTACTTCTGGTTCTTCTCACTAGCCGTTTCTGTTTGTGTATGCTGTGGCAAGACTGGCCTTTTGTATTTCTTCTCCTGCCTTTACCTCCCCTTCAGTTTTCTTCCCTTCCTTCCTCAGTTTTCTCAAGTTACTCTTTTGTCCATCATCTTCTGATCTCCTAGCTAAGTATTTCTCTTTGCAAGGTTCCTGTTGTTTCCACCTCTTGTTTGCTCTCTTAATTTTTCTTTAGTGTTCTCGTATGCTCATTGTGATTTTTCAATTCCCTCTCATTTCCCTTTCCATTTTTTCAGTTTACCCCATTTAAGACTGCCCTGCACTTCTGGGGCCACTGTCTGCTTTTCCTCCTTCCCTGTCTTCACTACAGCTGTTCTCTTTCTCGTGGAGTTGTCCTGCACGACTTTCCTTACATCTCTCAGCCTTGTTGCTTGTCTTGGGTTGCTACATGGGCAGCATAACCTTACTTGGTTTCAGCAATACCTGTTTCTGGCTGATGCTTTATTCACTGCTTGATATAATTGGAGCAGAATTCACTACCTTCTATGTTCCTAGAGCTGTTCTTCAGCTCCGTCTTATTTATGGAAATGGCAATTCTAAGTTTCTTCAGGTGGGTTAGAGATCTATCAAAGATTTCCTTTTTCTGCTACCTATATAACAATATTTTAGTTTCCAGTGAGAATCTTGAGCACTGAATTAATGAAGTGACTCCAGTCACTGTGCAGGATGGAGAGAATGAAATGGGCAACATTGCTATACATTAAAAAAAAAAAGGTGGAAGTATGTATATCAGATTTTCCTTCTGTTCATTCACCATCCCTAAATCCTTTATGCAATTGGCAAAATGAGAACTTCTTTATTACATGTCTCTGTTAAAAAATTGGTTGGGACAAGATAAGGTGATGAATGGGTGCCTCAGGGCTCTGATGAAAAGCTGTATTTATTTTTTTAAAAAGTCTCCCATTTAATGAAAAACAGGCACCACACTAGACTGAGCAGGCCCTCAAGATATGCCAATGTACACAAAACACAGAAAAATCTGTGAATCACATCACATAAATGGTTGCAGATACTGGCACTGTAGTTCTTCATAGACACATGATGGTAATGTTTACAAGCTGTAGGCATTGTGTGGCTTCAAACTTGGTTTAGAAACGAATGTGATATAGATTTTATTGTTGCAAGGTTTGCAGTAAGCAAACAGTATGTGTTGGTGTCTTGTGTTCATTTATTGATAGTGTGTGTGCCCAAATAAAACTGATTCTCTTTTTATAAACATTTACTTCAATGCCAAATGTTGATACTAAGATAGGTGGATTTCTTAAATGAAGTTCTGCCAAGGCTTATTAGATTTTGATTAGTCCTGTAAATACTGGTCAGCAATTCTGAGGTATTGCTCTCATGACTCTGAAGGGGCTGCACTCTGATGCGTGGTAAAGATGCTACAAAGTTCGGCACATGCGCAGAATGTGTTTAAAGGTGCACTAAAAGATTATTTTGTAATTGTCATTTCCCTCACCTATACTCTGCCTGCTGTTCTGTTCTTGTCATTTATTCTGATGTGCTAACCGGTTGCTATTTTCCAGATAAAGCTGATGGGGAAATTGTTAATTCCTTTCCCAAAAGTGTCCTGCCCATAAGAGTTGGGAAAAGCTAACAGAAATATCCCCAGAATAACATAAGTGTTTCCTTTAAGACCACATCCAGGTGTGGAGCAGCTTTTCTCTCTCGTTCCATTGCCATCCTGGTTCAGGCTAAGTCAGCAGGGAAGCTGTTGGAAATAGTCTCGGTAGGAATATGACCTATTGAACAGTTCATCTTATTGATGTGTTGCTTCAGCAGGCGTTGTCTGCAGGTACAGCAATGGCAAGGGGCACAGCAGAGAGCTACATGGAAGCCAAAATGGCTGATGTGTGTGGAATCATACACTACTGGACAGGGCTGGTGGGGCTGAGTGCCTTCTGTGTAGGACTGGTAGCAATGACTGGGTCCGTGTGGTTTATAATCAGAAATGATATAGAACAAATGTGTCATGATTCATAAACTGTTACTACCAGAGTCCTTGAACATGATGATGAACACAGCATAATTAACTAAAATGTACATGAGTAAATGTGCGGTTTTTTTCTGTGGTATAAAGCTGCAAGAGAAAGTCCTCTATGATTTCTGTGTTCTCACATTTCTAGGAATGATACAACTCTGCAGTAAAAGGCCAGCCCTTGCTCTGACATATGAAACAAAACATGGAGACAGTTACTCTAAACTGAAATGGGAGTATTTTTGGAGAGGTCACGCTGTAGTGTTTGGAGTACTTTCAGAGCCAGAACAGTTCTTCCTCTTTCAGCTTGCTTAGACCGATCATAAATTCAAGAAATAGAGGAAAAACCAGTTCCCTTTATTTTTAAATTTCAAGTTCTTCCCATAGCTACCCTCTGCAGCCTGGATGAGGTGAGTGTGGAGAAGAACAGCCTTTGGTTTTTGGTGCAAAAAGGGGAGTAATGACATGTGTGTAACACTATGAGTTACTAGTGAGGATTTGGTATTTGGCTACTTGTGCTTGTTAGCGTGCCTTTGGGAGGCAGGGAAGCTGAACACATGACTTCCATTGAAATCCTTTAACTTAATATTTCATAACGTTTCATTAACTTGTGGAGATAGAAACATATTTATAGTTTGCATTGCGTGTGCTGCCTATCTGTACTCATAACATTATAATACAGTTGCTGGTGATTTCTCCATGCTGAAGTCTGTAAAAGATGTGGGATTATTCACTGTCCTCTACGAACCTCTAATGGTGTGGAGAAAGTGGTACCTGTGTGTATGTGGCAACTTGAGTGTGACAAGTCATCTGTATTTAAAATGGACAGGTCCATAAATATTTTGTTAGTCCATATCAGATTATTTCCAGGAAAAATTGGTGCACCACTGCTGACCAGCTGTCCTCACTGCTGCTGTGCTGACTGGTCGCATAATGATGGCTCCTTGCTTGCTTGAAGCTGCTAAAATGCATTAGGCACAGCTAGAAGATGCGTGTAAGTTACTCTTTCTGGACAGGTAATTTTTGTAGTTGCTGTCATGATATTTTATGTAAATATTAAGAATGTTAGATTCTAAGCCAATCTAATGACTAAATTCTGAACAACCTCATAAGAAGTTTGAGGCACCCTGCTGCATTTCCCTTTGACATGAATGATTGCTGGGGATGTGAGTACTTTTGTGGTTTTTTAATACTCCGAGGCAACTCTTTGGCCTGTATAAATCAAAGATACATTCTTTGGCTGTCACCTAGATGGTGCTTACTGTGTCAAGCACAAGACTTGCTGAAATCTTCCTCTTTTAAAGGATCAGGCTGCACATTTTGTCTTCACCCAAGAAGGTGGGAAAGTTCTGTAAGTGGAAGAATAACAGCACAGATGTTAAATGAAGAGGTATAATATTGAACAGATACAGATAGGTGTTTTCTTTTTGTTTTTCAACGTTTAAGATGTTCTTTCAAATGGAGATCTCACTGGATGATGTCGTTTTACCTTGGCATATGTTAATAGCTGCCCTGAACCCACTTATGCTCCTGTGCAAGAAAAGATTTAATGGTGCATAATGAACTTTTGCCAGATGCTTAACAGTGCAAAGCCTTTAACAATTTGTACAGGAAAAGTATAAAACAAAACATTTGGATTTTGGATACAACAACTCCATCTGACTTGATAAAAATTGATGCAAGAGCAGTTGGCATAAAATGTAGACTGTTCTGAACTAATATTGACCCAGTGTATCAAACTAGTATGTGTCAGAGAAACACACAAGGTCACACAGAGTAAGCACCAATCTTAAAAGCATTGCATTTGGACCAAGGTTTCTTTTGCTTTTTAGCTTGCCAAAAGGTGTGGGACTTAGTTTGATAACAATTTTTACTGCCACAACAGAGAGGAAGATTTTTTTGATCGCGTGGGCTCTAATAGTTTGAAGATGATGTTGAGCGTTTTGAGTGGGGTTCTGACAAACTGCAACTGCCGGGGTGTAATTCCAGCTCTGCCACTGGTAGCGTATCCTCTCTGCCTCGGTGTGCACTACTCCAGACCCTGGGCGCTGGGGACTGGCTGATGCTGCTAATGGCTTTCAGAGGCATCCCTGGAGCTGACTGCCACTGTCTTACTGGGACAACCTAGAGGTCTTGCAGAACGTGGTGCTGTTGGTGAGGGATCCTCAGTGCTGAGATTTTGCTGTAGAAAGGATGGATCTTTATCCCTCACTATTAAAGTGAGCTTTAATAATATGTGTACTTTCTGTATCCGTAACCAGGTGATTTATTGTCCTGGAAAGCTGGTCCTGGCAGCTGACATGACAGTGAGACTAAAATCGTATTCTCTAGTTTGCTGTTTTACTTTCCTTCTTTTCATGCTGGGAAGTGAAAGGACATAAAGGAGAAAGAAGGTGAAGTAAAAAGGGGGAGTTTATGGGGTAGTACCAGTTAAAACTTCCTCTCTAAGTCTTGTTCTTGTGTTGGTCCAGGTACTGCAGTATCATGAGTGGGAGTATGCTTATTCTAGCCTAGCTGCAGTTTCTTGCTTATTGGCATGCATCAGGAATGCTATGAGTATTTTGACTTTTTTTTCTTGTTGCTCAATTTCATTCACAAGAATTTCACATTTTTGCAGTTACTACTCATACTTCAGAGAAGCAGCACTTCAAAGTAATGTCCTTATGGATACTGTGACACCAAACTTGCTCTTCCTTTAGGCTCAAATTTTGTCTTTTTGATTCTGAGAAATGTTCAACTCTGCTAATGAGGGATAGCTGTCAGGGGCTTTAAAGAAGTCCTCTGTTGAACCCTGCCTCCTTCCTCTTTTGTCATCTAAGTTACGACTTCTAAGAAGAGTTTTTAAGCAATGATGTGGTTTGGATCCTGAGAGCTAATGAAGGCCAGCAGCCTAGGAACTGCACAGATCTGTTTTCTGTTACTGGATGGTTGTGCCTTTATTTCGATGGGCTGCTGTAACCGTCCTATGTCTGGTTTGGGCAGTTCTTCTCTCACCCAGTTTCTTGCAGTGAGACATTCCAGTGCATGTCATTACTGGTCTGCTTGCACTCTGCCTTCTGCTAAAGACCTGAGGGGTAGCTGGCCAGATATTTCCAGAAATGAGTTCAAGAAAAGCACAAGCGGTTTAGCCGAGGCCCTTCCAAATGGTGTGTGGACACAGCTCAGTTGCTTTTGTTACCATCACAGATACACTGGTGGTCATTTATTTTGAAAGAAATACACTTATTATATGGACAAGACCTCTGACTTAAAGGCTGTAAGTAAAATATCAATGATGATAATGTCTGTGGTATACAGTTGTGTGCAAGCCTGGTAAGACAGTGATCTTGGTTTATTTGTTACCTGTTCTGAGAGGGAAGAAACATCATTTGGTTTGTAGTTCTGCCAAGAGATGCCCATGAAAACAAGGATGCAGTTGTGATGCCTTTGTGTGCAGTGATGTCTGGGCAGCTTGGCCATGGGAAGAGGAGGTATGGGCAAGGGTTGGAACAATGTGCTGCGTGCTCTTCTTTTGGATGGATGGATGGATGGACAGATGAAAAAGGTTGTTAATGAGAGAGCTTCAGGCTTGTCATTATTTAGTACGTGCCTTTTGCTGGGAAAATTGGATGCTTCAGAGAAAGTCGTCGTGATTGGTATAGTAGCAATTGTGGAAATACCAGAGCGGGAGGCTTTCAGAGGACAGCACAATGTTGATGCCAAGCTGTGATAACGAAGGTCTGCGTTAAGATTAGATAAATTACTGCTGTCCATAGCCCCACAGTACAGCCTCTTCTTGCCTTGCTGTTAGCAGAGCCCAATTAGTATCAAATAACTAGTCTGTCAGAGTTGGGTGGATACATCAGACCTTTTTGTTCAAAATTACTGGCTTGTAGTTGTTGTTTTGGCCGTTGCCAAGCTCGTTGCACTGTATGCCGTTGTCACCAAGATAATGCTGGATGCCATCACTGTGGCATATTTTTCTCGTGTGCATAGTTTTTGTAGTTTATTTGTAGAGCATTTCAACATCAGCTCGTTTATAGACTTGTCTTCCCAGCACCCTTCGTGTCTTCCATTGCAGGCTTGTGCTGCTGGTCAAGGCCAGTGCCACGTACAGAGCTGGGTAGCCCGTGTGATTAGCTAGGATTTCCTCTTTGCTGTGTGTCAGCCCACCCCCAGCGCGCTGCTTTCATGGAGAGCATTTTTTTTGCCTATATTTGCATAAGCTGCCCCCAGATCCTGTTGTCTCTCTACATCTCTGTTACGCTCTCATTCGCTATTGGGTTTCAGCCAGCTGGCTTCATCCTTAATATTAGCAAGATGTAACTGCTGAATCAGTTTTTACACATTTTTCTATGCAGATTTCTTGCCTTTTTTTTTTTTACCCTCTGTGTGCAAAACGGACAAATAGCATTACTAGTAATCTGGACTTTTGCGTAGCTGCTTGCATGTGCGGTCAAATTCACTATTGTATTTGAAACCAAGCTGAGAAGGTTGTGAAGGAAATGAAATCCTTCCGAGCCAGTTGTCGGAGCGGGTGGACAGTGCTGTGTTATTTTGGAAGTGTGAAGCATGAAAACCAGCGGTATTTCATTTGTTATCTTTGCTTAAAATCGCTACCAACTTTTCCTGAGCGACTGTATTGCTTTCAGGATGGCAGAGGAAGGGGTGATAGGGCAGTGGGAAGGAATTTTTTGCTCACATGCTAGCGTTTTATATTTTACTCAGCAGTGACTTTTTGATAAGGAAAAAAGAGGGAAGTAAGGAAGGGGTGGCGAATAAAAGAAAAAAGCGGAATAAGGAGAAAGGTGGGAAAGTAAGCTTGGAGGGGAAAAGGTAACGCAGGTATTCTTGTCAAGTTAAATTCAGTCTTTGTCAAAATACTTTTGTGCTAGATACAGAGTTCCTCAAATGCTGGTTGTGTAAAAATGAACAAATTTTTACAGGTTTATGTAAGGCTATATTTTTACCTGTTTGTTAGCTCTTATGAAGCCATTCTGTTTATGCATATGGTCAGAGAAATGATTTCCTATTTAAAATACCCATGTTCAATCTACATTAAAAGCAGGAAAAGTTTTGTTGTTGTTAGTTCTCATAGAAGCCTTGATATGTTTACTAACAGGAAGAAATGTAACTCAGTTTTAAAGAAAAAAGAGATGCAAGCCATATGTACTGTGCACGGAAGGAAGCATCTGAAATCTGGTTTGAGTAAAGAACTGTTCTGTGATCTCTTTGTAGAGCTGAAGGGAGAAGTATTTTTTTTGTTAACAGTTCCCTTGTCCCAATTTTGTTCTGTGGTTGATTTTTCTCTCCAGATTTGTTAGCTGTTAAGAGATGGCAACAATGTTTTAAAACCTATTATCCCTCAATGGTAAATACAGCCTCCCCCAAGTTTGAAATGACACATTTTGGCAATGCAAATTAAAATTCAAAAGATGAAATCTAAATGTATACTGGCTATGCACAAATGCTTGAGAATTTTTCATGAATTACTAAGGTTACCCTTTGCCTTATTTACAAACACCCACACTTACTCACTCACAACAGTTCTTCCAAGATTTTGTCTCCCAGCAGTGGGCTGTTTCAAAACTGTCTTAAGTCTAGCTCTGCAAGTAAAGAAATCTAGAGGTTTTTTCCTGCTGCTTATTTCTACCTGTGTTTCTCTAACATGGAGATTGTCCTGACTGTGTAAGAAGACAGACGGGATGTGATTTAATTACTCCACAGCTTTAATAACTCATCTGGGAACAATGACAATTAATTGTACTGTACAGTTCATCAATCTTCACTGGACCCTGGATTTAAAAAAAAAAAAAGGTGTTCTCAGCAAGATAGGGTACATGTGCTTTTCCTTCTCCGTGTGATCAGAAGACCAGTGGTACCAGACAGCCCCCAACTCAAGTGATGTTCCCCAATCATTATTGGAGGTAACAGTGATGGAGGTAGAGGGAAACACTTAAAAGTTTACAACCTTTTGCTGTCCAGGCAAACTACCTCTGCAGCAGCGAGGGAAGGCCCCTTCAAATGAAAATCAGAAGGGAAGGGTGAATATTCTGAGTGTTGCATTCAAGAGATTACTTTGTTAAAACATTAGTGATGCCAGTTAAACATGACAACAAAGGGAGAATTTCTTGCACTTCCTTTGTGAGACTCAACCATGACTGAGACCTCACCATGTCTACATTTAATGGTAGTATGCCATTTTTTGCAATGGTAACTGTACGCACGTTGGGTAACTGATGCTTAAATGTAGGCTCTCCAGTAGACCTCTGAGATACTCAAACTGTGCAGTCTGAAAAACATTTTTGCGGTGCCCTTGAAGGACCCATTCTGAGAGGCATCACTTTGCTCAGTTGTGGATATATGTGCAATAACAGACAGTTCCTGCTGTGCAGAGTTTATAGTCTGAACAGTCAAAACAGGTACAGGCAGACAGATGGAGAAAGAGTCAGAGAAGTAACTGGCTGCACAACACTCATGGAGATCTTGGTCTCTTGCATCTCCAATCTTCTGTGCAGGCACAGACTGATACCAGTTGTTCACTAGGACACACAGGGTTTTTCAAATTCAGTTGCTAAAGACAGTGTAGATCAGTAAATCATGACTGCAATTACTTAGTGATGCTACAGTCCATATTGTTTTAAACCTCGACTTTCAGATGCCTAATTTGAGCAGACTCTGAAAATTTCTGAATGACTCACTGATGTGAATGGTCTTGTGAGCATTCAGTACCTTTGCATCTCAGGCACCCAGATGTCTATAGTGAGGTGTCTCTAAAGTGAGACATCTGATCCAGAGAACGTTTTCGGGAATGGGGCCATCTACCAATCTTACAAAATGCCTATCATAGTCTTACTGGTTATAAGGCTGAAAGTGTTAGGTGTTCTCCTTAGGCTTTAGAAAAATATGGCTGTGTTGATTTGGCTGTGTTATCTTACCTTTGCGATCATAGCTGATAGCCCCTTATTACAAAATAGTAGACTATTTTTGATTAAAATAATCAAGACGAGAAGGCATATTATTCACTTGTAGGAGCGATATTGTTCGGTTGCTGTTTCAGTGTTGCTGTTCCAGTTTTGGTACTGTTTGGCCTGGCTTCCTTATCTAGCCAGTGAGAAGGTTATCTGATCTGTCCCAAGCAACTGCATGAATAACTGGAACTTAAGTTTTCCCAGTAAAGATTAGGTGAATTGTTTGAAAGTGATAATTATTCACTGCTCTTCAAATTCCCCTGCAATATTTGGTGGCTGTAACAAAAATAGAGAATGAAATTTGTTAGCTTCAGTTTGGCTGCTTATGCTATTGAAAGATTAAATCAGACCAAACAGTTGCAGAAGTAAATTGAAGACTGGATGCACGTATTATTATTACTGGATGGCAAAACAGTACCTTCTACAGAAAACTATGAAAAAACATTTTGCATTCCCATATTTCTAAAATTTAGGACGTGGATACACCTTACCTACCTTTGTCTGAAAGATAGATGTCTAACTGGCATTAATCATCCGGGTGTTTGATAGTCAGTGATGTACGTCCAAAGGATGAGTCCTTCCATTTTGAGATACGCTAAATCACCGTCTGGAGGTATCTTTTCTCAACTAATGACAGAAGGAGCCTAGACAACTAGATTACATTAGAGTTAGGTGAGATGGATCCTACTTTATTGCTCTGATTGTATGAACTGGCATTTCTCAGCTTCCATACACTTAACTGCAACTGTGAAAGTTGCAGGGATAATTACTCGTCAGGTATTATCTTCCTTCCTCCTGCAAAGCATGCAAGGTCTGTGGTTTTTATCTGTGGCTATTATGAGCCAGCTGCATTAAAGAAAAGGCAATGCTAACAATGTAATGGAAAAGTGAGAGGAAACTGAAGAAGATCCTACAGGATCCCCACTGTTCCGAGTATCATATGAAATACACCCCCACCTCTGTTTTCCTGTGCCAGTTCAGGGTTTGATGCTGAGAATGATGGGGGAAAGTTTCTGTTTAACTGAATGTGGGTTGGAGAGTGGGAGTCTTGTCAGAAGGGAGAAAGGGGCGAGAGAGAAAAGATCCCATAAAAAGAAGCTGTAGAAAGGAGCCCAAGCTCAGTGTGCTGAGATTGGACGGGGAACCTGGAGGGAGAGATGGGGAATCATCAGGAATAGGGCACACTGACTGGCATGCATGATTAAAGATTAAGAAAAAGACAGATTGAGAGGGAAGATGGGAACAGCTGAGCAAGGAGATTCTTCCCACAAGGAACAGGACAAAGAGCTTAGATTTCACAGGTAACATACACTGGCTGAAGAGAATGGGTCTGAGATGAGAGGTTTGTGGAGAGCAGGGTTGGTATAGCAAGTAGGACTCGGTGAAGGAGATAGTAGTGGGAAAGATGCAGCATTTTAAAAATAACAAGGTGAAAGATGGAACAGCAGAGGTACATTTCAGTGGAAGAAGCAGCAAGTTTGTTCTCACTTGAGCAACCTTCCTCTTCAAAGCCTGGGTGGGATTCAACATGCAAAATTTGCTGTTATCAGGAACTGCCTGTGAACCCTTGACAAGCTGTCCATTGTCTTCTGCCCTGGATGTCTTGGGGGATGATAACTTACTAACATTACAGGATGTTTTGTTTGCTTGAGGCTTCAAAGGGATCAGTGGGTTGAATCAAAAGCCCCCGTTTCTTATGGCTGCCATATTCGGCTTTCCATTCTGCTTTTTTCTTTGTTGCTTTTTTATACTATATGATGCTACATGCAAGTCATTAAATTCAAGGAATATTATTTATATTACAAAATCAGGAATGC
>NW_009207824.1:48491-62343 GCF_000690835.1 Fulmarus glacialis
CTGTGTCTGTACATTATAATGCAATCTTTAATTATATGATCACATGCATTCATCTCTTCCTAGTGTGGTGGCCTGAAGAAACAGGACATGTGACTGTAGTATTTCTCTCTCTCTCTCTCTCTCTCCCCGCCCCCCCCCCTTTCTCCTTTTATAATAGCCTGTCACCCCCTTGGCCAACTCTTGCTGCATTGACAGTGAGGTGGAGGTCTCAGTGATATAAATTTCTGTATCTTCATTAGAATACATAACCAAGTAGAAAAGAGAGTATCTCTCTGCTACCATAGAAGGAGATGTTACAGACTGCAGTCACCTTTTAGGTAATAAAATACCTGCTCGGGAGAGAGACTTCTTATAAATGCCCGAGAAGCGAGGAAATCTTCAGTCACAACTCCCACCTTTTTAAGCACATTAACCACAAAAGTGCAAATATGTAGGAACTTTTGCGGTGTCATTAATTACAGCACACCTAGAACTCTGATTACTTGGGGCAAGTCAACACCGCCAATATATGGTGTGTTTCTTGTTTTCTTAGTATGTGACTTGCAGCTGATTTGCAAAAAGGCGAGCACTTGTGCATGCTAACAAATGCAGTCATAGATAACTCTTGAAAACACAAACTGCATAAAGTAGATCTGATGCTAAATACTCCAAAAACTTGGGTTCTCAGGCTCTTTAAACTGGGCACCTACAACTAGGGACACTAAATGGGTAGTCTCTGTAGGTAGTGGATAATACCATCTCTTCACTTCGCAGAACTGTCGTAAAATACATTTTGTTAATATTCATGAAGCACTCAGATATTATTGTGATGAGTGCCAGAGAAAGCCCAGGAGGAAATTAATAATTCTATCTGGAGAGCTGGGCTTCAATGAAGCGCAGCACATAGAGCAGAGGAGCCACACGTTGAGCTCCAGGAGGAGAACCAGGTAGTGGCAAGCTGCTCATTAAGCACATGCTGTCCACCCCATGCACTGGATGAAGCTGGGGTCCTGCAGAACAAAAATGGCATGTACGCATCTTGAAGCAGACGGTAGTTACACATGCGAGGTCGTAACCAATGGTGCACAGGCAACCTTACTTTTGCCATGTCTTTCTCTTTGTGGGCTTGATGTTACATTCAAATTATCCTCCTTCTTGTTGTATTATTTATGTTTGAATGGTTCTGTGTGTGCATAAATGTGTAATGCTTCATAAACAGTATATGATAGTTTTGTTTTACACTTGTGGCAAAAATGCATACCTACTCTCAAGTCCTTACAAGTAGAACGTTACAATTTGGGAAGAGGGAGGATAAATTAATGACCTACTGCTACAGAGTAGGTATGTGCAATCATGTGACGGACTTTCCTGACTGGTGCTCCTCAGATGAGTAGCTGCAGGCCAGAGTTCTAGGTGATTAAGCAGTGCAGGTTGATTTTTCTCTATCCCCCCCATTCAGCCATATTGTTGACGCTCTGTGTTCTGATGCCTAATGATTTAGAAACCTGCTTGCATTCCATTAAAACTTTAATTACTGACTCCATCTCAGTAATGAGACAACTTGCTGGGCCATAGGTATTTTATTGGTTTAAGGTGCAATTTGTTCCCAGCTTCCTTTGGGCCCGCTCCGGCCATTGTTTCCTGCTTGTAACTTCCACTGAAGTGAATAGTGGTTTTTTCTTGTGGAGGAGTTGAGGAGAAGGCCCTTTTGCCAGTAAACACAGCTTCTGGTATATAAGTGACATTTCTATAACCATGCTCCTGTTCTATGAAGATGACTGTGATCACTCGGGGGCCACACTTTTAATTGCTAGCCTTCATTAAGACTGTGCATGTATAGATTTCCTAATTTCCAGTTTGTGACAGATTTTATGGTCAGCCTGACAAAACAGACTCTATAGTCAGTCTCCATCTTCATGTCTGCAAATAGTTTTGTGAGTGGTTGACAAGCCCGTTATATGAAAGCATTCCTGTGTATTCTCTTCCTCAGAGGTTGAGGGGGACTGTGGAAGACAACTGCCTGGTCCTCAGAAGAATGCTCAACTATTTGCAAACACTATGGACATCTTAATCATCCAGATACTGCTGTAGTGCGCAGAACCGCATATGAATCTGTTGCATTCTGGTGCTTTAAATTGTAAGATTTATCCTGGAAACTTGCTCTGAGTCACATCCCTAATCAGCATCTCTGTTCAAAACACAAAGCTGCTTGGACTAGGAATGGACCTTTCTGGGAATTTCCTCCAGGGCATGGCTTTCTGTCTTGATTCTCTGGTGTCTAATAAGGTGCTGGTTCTGATCAAAGATTTTTTTTTTTTTTTTTTTTTTTTTCCTTCTGGTGGGAGACTTATTGCACCATGCTTCTTAAATACTTTTTTGGATGATGAACAGAAATCACTCTGCAACCTTGGTGTTAGAGGGGCTGATAATAGAGCATCTCTTCCACCTGGCTACTTTTTTTTGGTAGAGATCTAGTATAGAAACTCCTTCCTCAGACAAAAATGGTTTAATCTGATCAGTGGGTTTGAAAGCTATGGAGAGCAGATACCAAACTCCTTTCGGCCTTCCCTTGTTGGTTATTATTTAGCCTTGTTTCCTTTGGAAATGAGGCAAAAGAAGGATGTGGCACGGGAGGAGAGCAGTCCCTCTGAGTACAGGTATGTACTACAGTGTCTTGCTCAGTGTTTTACTACTGCATCACAGCGTGCATCCTGGTGTTTGTCCTATTAATATAAAACATTAACAGGGTACCAAAAATGCTAGGAATCCAGACCTGAGTGTGTCTTTTTTTTTTTTTTTTCCCTCTTCTTCTCATTCACCCTGAAGTTTATACTTGTAACTTGAGGTGCATAAGCTACACTAGCTGAAGCCCTAATGTGTTGTCCTGGCTAAAGTTGTATGACATGTCTTGCGTAGACTTCAGTATGAACTAAGCTGGTAAGTTAAAACATAAGGGAAAAGAACAATCAAAGTGTTGTCCAGCCATCTACCTGCATGTTTTGCACTGCCTTTTCTGCAGGAGTCACGTTCGCTTGAGTGTGTTAGCTACCCTTTTGTAAGGTCATGCCTTTAAATTCAGGCCCAGGCAAATCTGAATCCAAGTTATGAAGATGCCATTGGAACTGTCTTGAAGAGCAAAGGGGAGTGTGTGTGAATGCTGATGAAAACCCAGGTTTTCGTGGGAAATGGTGAAGGTTAGGAGAGAATAAATACTCTTTTTGGTGAGAGAATTTGAAGCTCTGTTGGGATATGCAGATTCAGACATAAGAGGGGACACATGGGACACATTATACAAGTATATTATTGGCATCTGTTTACATAATTTCTTTATGCACTTGTATATTCTTTTTTCCACTTAACTTGAGGCTTCAACAAGCTCCCTCTCAGAGAATGTCTTTCAGAACTTGATTTCCCTTAATTTCCTGGGAAAATGAATTACCTCAGGCTCACTTGAAGGGGTTTTGTACTTAACGCTGGTGTGTTGTGGGGGGTTTGTGGTGGGACAAGGCTGAAAAAAGGGCGAACATCTCTAAGTAAAGTCTCTGAGATGGTATGCAGTAATTCTTATGTAAACCAAAGGTCAGTGTTGTGATACAGGCCATGGTTTGCCCCCGTGCGAGGGAATTGCTCTGGATGGAGACGTTAAAATTTTAAAAACATATTAAAGGAAAAGAAACAAATAGAAGGCCTCATGTGTTCAGAAATGTAGATGTGAAGCTGCCAAGAAGCGAATTCGGATTCCAAAAATCGGAATCAGTTTACAAAAGAATGCAGCCATAGCGTGCTGTGAAAAGTTGGTGAGCAAATGCAGGCAATGGCAGAGAGCTCAGTTCAGCTGTTTCTGAAATTACATAGACATCCCTGATTTGTGCCGTTAGATTGCTGGTTCAAGGCTTTGGTTAATATCAAAAGTAGTGCATGTACTTTGATGTTAACACTCTTTAATGTCCAAGTTTACATCTTTGTTTCCGCGATTTTTGAAGATAAGACCCGAAAGAGAGGGAAGTATGTAGTTCAGTGCAGCTGATAGTGGTAACCTTACTGCTCTGGAAAAGATTTTTTTCTAGTCTTTAGAAAGGAGTTGCAACAAGCAAGCCCAATATGTATTCTGCTGTGAGAAGACTATGGACTGACAGTCTTTTTTGCCATGAAAAAACAGCATTTTCTAATGGGAATTTCTTTTTTACAGCTAGCTGGTTTTGATGTTACAATTCTGGTACATCTAAAAAGGCTAATTGAATTTTATAGGACAAATGTGTTAAATCTCATCCTCTGCAAGGAGACTATGTTAATACAACAAATGGTTGTGGTACAGTTGACAACATTGTCACGGACAAATGTAGAAGTACCTTAAGGTGTTTAGGCTATAGGTTATCTTCTGCTATTTTTCACATTTACAAGACTTGTGGTAAAACTGGTTCAAACAATGAGATTAGCATAAAAGTATTATTCTTAATCTGAAAGATTTGGCAGTATGATGTGGGAGAAATCTGTATTACAGTTCCAAAAGACTATGGTTTCTCTATAAAGGAAAAAAAAGAATTATCATTGGTGCCGACAAGATAGACCTTCTGTCCTGCACTGGAGAAGAAAGAACATGGCCACTATTTGGAAAAAAGCTTTTTCAAATATTTAGCAGTCTGTAGAGGACGTTGGTAAATCAAGTCCACTGCTATTACTCATTTTTTTCAGGAAGCTTATTAAAAGCCATGATTTAGACTTAAGGTAGTTTAGATATGAAGAGGGGGAAGCAGTGCGTTTTGGGTGAGATTTCTCTGCTAATGATATAATAGGCAGGAGGGTTGGATGGGGTAGGCATTATGAATTCAGGGCAATAACACTTTAAAGGTTGATTTGTTTGTTTTCTTCTGATTTTACTTTTTTTTTTTTTTTCCTTCCCTGCGGAGGGACGTGGTAAATAGTTATTAGTCAATAGTTACGTATTTGTGGACAAGTTGTGCAAGTTGTGGACAACCATTTTACGTAACAGAAATGGGAGGCACGCTGCGTTTTGCAGAATTGGAACATTTAATATACAGGGTGATTTGCAGGGCAGCTTTGGGCTGACTGTTCAACATATTCTGCCTTCAGATGGCAGATGTTTCCTTATGTAAATCAAATGGACCTTGAATCCGTCCATCATTACTGTGCTTATTTGCTATATAAAAATACTTTTTCTCTTATGAAATCAGTTATCGGTATTTTACCCATTTGGTGAGTGAAGAAGACAAAGTTGTGAGAAGTGAAGCGGCTCATGGAAGACCAAGGTGAGATTTGAGGAGCAGAAAGATCTTCAAGTCCAGAGTCCACTGTGAATTCTCCCGTAACAATTTTACTTTTGCAAGAATTTGGAGGTTCAGTCCCTCATGACAGTTGCATGTGAAATGCTTGCGGAGGTTGTGTTTTCCTTTAAAAAAATGTTCTGGTTCTTTTTCATTGTTTTTTCAAGAGGAAGCACCCTTTCTGACATTAGTTTTGTTTCTTTTTGCCTCGCTTTTGTTCAATGTAACAGTGCTGCACCTTTTTATTACACAAAACTTATTAACAGAAATGGAGGAAAATGGTTTTTAGTTTTTATTCTGCCATGATGGGAAAAAGTCTGTGGCATGCTTAGAAATAGTTAGGATTCTTAGTGGTACATTTATGAGGCAGTCCTACTTTGTTTTTTAAAATTAGGCTCCTTTCAGTAAAATTTGGTAATTCTCTTTTGTTGTTGGAATACTTTCTAGATTGGAATGGATCCTTCTTTACTGGCTACAGTTTTGCATTCTTTCTCTGCACACAGAAGTGATTATACTCCTGGGCAGTGTGCAGGGATTTTTTTTTTTAATTTATTTTGCTTGTTTGTATATAGCCAAGTGAACTTTTTCAGGTGGTTCCCTTTTCCTTTCCCAACCTCCTTCCCATACAAATCATGCTTATTTAATTTTTTTGGGGGATAAACTTAGTTTATTTTTCTATGAATTGAATGTTGCCTGAAAATCTAGGTAGCCAAAAATAATAAGGAAACAATAATAAGGAAACATTGAAATCTCCTTTTGCCAGACTGTGCATGGCTGAAGCCACCAAAACATGATTTAACAAGTTAAGAATGCTCTTTTCGAGCTGCCATGGCTGGTGTAGTAGGAAGAGAGGGTGCTGTTGTAATAAAATTGTTCTCACATTTTCTTTCTGAACATATGAGTGTTTTTCTAACTTTTTCTAAGCTATTTTTCTGATCTCAGGTGTCCATTGTGTAATGATAAATGGAAATATATAGTATCGCCTAGGACAGTTCTAAGCACTTAAGTACCTGCATGCGGTTGGATTGTTAAAAGCTTGTCGTAGTATTCCAATATCTTTTAAAATCTTTTATACAGCATTAAGATTAGAAAGACAAATGCAGAAGTAGTCAAAAAAGTGAAGTGTCAAAACCAGTTTTGCTCATCCCTAGAAGTCAACAGAAAACATTAACCATTAACTTGTTTTAATCCATAAAATGATCTGGTTGGCATGCAGTTCCTCCTGCTGTGGGGTTGTGTTGAGAAGCCGGAAAAAGCTGGTGTGTCTCAGGCTTTCTTGCCTCTTCTCAAATGTAGCAGGCAAGGCTGGTGGACCCAGCTGAGGCGGGGAAGCCTGGCCAGAAGTGTGCAGTGGAAGTGAAGAAGGGAGGAGAGAGGCACTGGCAAGGAGGAACCCACCGTCCTGGGAAGGGGACTCCAGAAGCTAGTGAGCTGTAGTCAGTCATCTTAATTCTCCAACTCCATGTGTCACAAGCCTTCTCTCCAAAGCTTTTAAGAGTATTCCTTTGCTAGGTGAGGGGAGTGGAGATCATGGTATGAAGAATTTGCTCCTTCCTTTCCTTCCAGGCACTCCACTCTCCATCCCTCTTTGCCCACTCACAACCACCCATTCTTGGACCCAGTCTGATGCTTGCTTGTGGCTGGCAGTAGGATTTTTGATGACTGGAATGTGAAGACGGTAACTATGTGAGGTAATATGGCAGTGCACATCTCTGCCAGAGCTCCTGCATCCTCTATAGTGGAGGAAACAGAAGAAAGCAAGCAGACGGGGGAAAAAATTGGTTGGTCTTTGGGAAAGTCAAGCACTTTTTAAGGCCAAAGGAGATAATTTTTTCTTCTTTCGTAAGCAGGTGTCTCCAGGCAGGGAAGACAGCCTCTGAACTTCAACACTTACTGCATCTACTTGATAGGTAAACAGATGCGTCAGGTTTGAGGTTCTCAGAATATCAAATTCTTGGGGGAGAAGCAGTGTTGATAAAAGGAATATTTGACGATATCTGTGGATTAGTAGCTCTGCAGTGTTTAACTAATGCACTAATGTCCAGAAGATCATTCAAAACATCAAATCGTTTGGCGTACAGGACTCAAGAGTTTTCAGGGGAGGCTTTTTCTCTGCTTGAAAACGTCCTTCGCTCTAAGTCTTGTATTTGTTTTGCAGCATTCTTCTCCTGAATTATTTAGACTTCCAATGAGGAATGTGAAAAGTCTCATTTCTGTCTTCAGGTATCCAGCATGCCTGTGTGGATGCTTATGCGCAGATATCCATGTATCACGCAGAGCCTCATCTGCAATCAGTTGGATTTTATGGAATGTAAGGTGGAGCTGAATTTGTGAGTGCATGTGACCACATATGTCTGGATACATATGTGTATATCAAAATACATAAACATCTGCACACGAAAAAAATATGGCATTCAGATTTTGCCCTGAGACCTTGATGAAATAATTGTTCGCAACTGAGATTGCAGCCACTGTAAATCAGGGCAGAGTAACCCATAACATATTTTTAAACAGCTGGTATGCTTCAGAGGCCAGAAGTACAGGGATATAATGGAAACACTGACTCGTACTGCAATTGTGCAAAAGGATGCAGCAATAAATAAATTTCGCAATGGAATAGGTGATATCTGCCATCTAAACTGAAGGGTTGCCATGGCTCTGGGTTGTTGCAAACCACTTAGCGATTGGCTAATGATTGCATTTAGCAGTTTGAACCCACCAAAGGAAAAAGGGAAGAAATGTCAACTCTGTATGCAGCACTAATTAAAGTAACTATTTTTTTATTCTGTCAAGGCCAAGGTGTCTGGGCTGTAGATGTTACAAAGGGAGATGGTGCACCAAAGGGTTTATAACTTCTCTTGCACTCTTTTGTGGCTTCGAAGCATGGCTAATCAAATTTATATCAGCCTACAGACAGCTTTGTAAAACAGCTCTAAGGCCTGGTGTTGATGCTGGCTTGGTAGAAAGTGACAGCACCACAGAATGTCCCCTAGTGTCTGAGTGAAATGAGGCAGTTACCCTCAGATAGGCATAAATGCGCTATTAGATGGTTGAGAAATACATTTTTTTCCCCCCTCCCCCCAAAACCCTCCTGGGAATTTATTGTAGTGCCTTTGATGTAACTAATTAGTCTGCTCAAAGTAAGCAGTGACTAACAGTCTAATAACTGGCTAATGGAGGGAACTTCATAATGTTTTCAAATCAGGATCCTTTTGAGTGTCTTGCAAGAGGCTGAAGAGCTTTTCCCTTCTGAGAAATGGTTGCCAGTAGTCAGATCGTGATGTCTGTAGTCATCTTTCTCCAAGTTATATTTGAGACTTCCTGGCTCTTTGAAGCGGCTGGATGTTGGAGAGGAGCAATAATCCTGGAGGTATGCTGAAAGTGCAAAGCTTGAGTTTTAGCCCTGATCAGCAGACTGGGAGCAAATATTTTAGCTTGCTGGGGCTGTCGCAAAGTAACTTGCAGTCTTTGCTGAATTTTGTAAGGTGGCACACTTTTTAAAAGGGGAAATGAAAAAATAAGATTGTTTTTGCAAGAGTTTTTTTTTTCTCATGCGAGTTTCCCAATTCTTAAGTAGCAAAATCAAAACATAAAATTTACTATACCAGGAAAGGGAGATGGTTTTGCTTGTCTTCTAGTTCTGCAAATTTAAAAGGAGAAATCGCATACTACATGTTAATTTTGCCAATTAATTCTACCTTCAAATGTCTTCTACTTCTGCATTAAGACTTTCTTTTTTTCTTGTCCACTGGAACTACAAAGCGCTTCTGCTACTAAGAGTCCCTTTCTCATCAAGCTAATGATACAGCATTTCCACATGCTAACAAACATCTCCAATACATTTTCCAGGCAGAGACCATTCGCGCCCAACGGCCAGGCCATTTCTGATGCTGGACCTGAATCCCTCTTGCTCTACTTGCACAAGTAGTTTCACTGAATCCCTGGGATTACGGTGCGAGTAAAGCAAGCAGGATTTGGGCCTTGTAGGCCCCATGAAGGTAAACTTAAAAGCTCACCACCTGCTTGGTACCTGGGTGCAGGGTTTAGCGTTTCTCCCGCAGCAGCCAATGTCGTCACTAACACCTAAACCAGAGCGCTGGGGGCTGCGCTCGCGAGCGGTGTTAAGTGTCACTGCAGTAATCCACTGTCTGCCATGGGAGAAACACACAGCCCTGAACTTGGGAAGGGAGAAAATGGTTTTCAGCTGTTTTGATTTAAATTGTTTGTTTTTGTTATTTTAAAGCCTGTGTGGAAATGGGCTGGGAGAGGGTTTGTTCAGAAGTGAGGCTCCCACTTCTTTGGAGTCTGACCCTGCGAGTTGCTGAGAATTAGTGCCTCCATTAGCTTCCCTGAGACACGCAGCCCCGCGGGCTGGGGCCGGGCGTTGCAGGGGCTCAGACTCCACATATCGGCTGGCTGGCCGTTTAGCTGGGCAGCTCTAGGCAAGATTGACCGACAGGATGCTGTGGGAATCTGGTTCGCGGCAAGCAACTTCTGCGGCTTGGTCCAAAGCCATTGAAGTCAGTGGGATGGCTCAAGTGTCAGGTCAGTAACTTCAGGCATATACCCAAATGTTACGCCTTTTTTCCCCCCGTGTCCCGCATGATCAGCGAGATGTAGGATCAGGTGCAAGGCAGCCCAGCCCTGCCTCCTGCCCTCCTTGTCCCCCTTCTGAGGGTGAGAGTCCCGAGACTGACAAGGGGGTTTCCCTAGCACCCTGTGCCTTTGTGTGTAGGTAGCTGTGTCCGCAGCTACCTCTTGTGTTCCCCAAGTAGGACTTTTTTCAGCTTGAATGAGATTTTTAGCATCTCCCTATAGGTCTGATGCTGGGGTTTGTAGATGCAGACTCCCTGTTAAATCTGGTAGATGTTTGCTTGTATGAAACTTTAAACGTGGTTTTATTTTACATAATTTCATATATGTCTGTTTAACTTCAGCCACTTGGTTTTAGTTGGGAGAAGTTGGGGAGACACCAAGCAGTGTAATTCATGGCTACTAACAAGGCTGTGTCTGATCTAGGTGTCTGAAAAAGTTTACCTGTATTTTAAGCTGCTTTGTACTATGAGCAGATTCCCCAGCAGCCATGGGGAAGAGTTACGTGCACAGCTAGGAAAGGCTGCGAGCCACGTTCTGCTGATAGCGATGCATGGCTGACTTAGTGTTGCAGCAGTGTGAGCTCTGTACAGGCGCAGTCTTGTCTCCTCCAGGTTGGTGGGAGCTCTGCCATTGACCCAGAGGAGCGCAGGATCAGGCTCTGTTTTGAAAGTCGTAGAAACTATATTGATGCACTGTGTTCTGGCTTCCCCTGTACTTTAAAAAAAGGACTGAATTGAGTTGTGCTGTAGGTGCAGGAAAAATGAACGTACGTATCATTTGTGGAAAATAATGGGGGGGTGGAGTATTATGTAGGTATTGTCGGGATTGGGTCTGCTTTCTGCCTTGTTAAATCCTTTTTCTTCCAGTGAAAGTAAAGATGAGAAACAAAAGAATATAACAGGTTTCTCAAAACAAACAACAAAAAACAGAGAAAAAAACTGTGTATTCTTATTCCAACGGTCACAAATCAGCTCCTGGAAAATAGTATACATATGGTAATGGGAAAATAACTAAGCTGAAAATCCATTACAAACAGGAATATGAATCTATACATTTTCAGTGAGCTCAGATAACGTATGCTATTATAAGCACAAAGGTCTTGTATAAGGTATGCTTAAGCATTGCAAATAAAGTGAGCACCATACTTATTATCTTACAGATTTTGTAGCCTCTCATATGGTTGGAGTCTATTTTTAAAACCAATTATGAGCATTGTGCTTCATATCTGCGTTAGTGTTTCCAGAGCATGTACTTCATGTGCAGTTGTTCCAAATGCAGGAAAATTACAAACTTGGGACCAAGACTGCACAATTTAAACTACTGTACCCACCCAAAACAAAACTTTGCTTACAACACACACTGGTTTTAAAGGCAGGCATAATCCGACAGATTATTTCCTCCTGCTTTGCTCTTACAGTGGCCAGAGAGTAGTGATCAGCGTGTGTATGCAAGAAGGCGCAGATACATGTCCTAATGAGCCTGGCAATTGCTCTGTTGCATCATTTCAAGGAAGAAAATACCAAGTCTCAAAAACTTAGACCTTCTTAAACATGAGGGAAATTGCTTTCTTACTTAGGTATCTATTCTATTAAGAATCTAAGTAGTCAATCTTTTTTACATTCCTTCCCCCCCTTCATTCTGGCTCACAGCAACCTAAAATGCTACTTTTCTGGGAAAGACTGATATTCTGACTTCAGTTTTGTAATTTAATGATGGAGAGTTTCCTTAGTAAACCAAATTTAGAGTACTAGAATGCTTATCTTATATCCAGACCTTGAACATAAAAGGCATTTTATACCAGCAATTGTTCATTTAATGAGCAATTGCAGAGTGCAGGACGGTTAAGGGATTGAGCTATATGCACCATTATTGCAAGAAGTATTCCGAAATACCAGAAATAGGACGTAAGCTCTGATCAGGGGGACTGTGAGCACAATTACCTTCTTTTCAAATCCTTCTGTGACACTGCGGGAGGAAAAAGGACTTTGAAACTTGAAAGGAAAGAGCTTGCTTTCAACCTCAAAAGCTAAGAGGAAAGGGCTCTGAAATTTGCTCAGTATTCCCAATTCACCATTAGCCTGTTTCTTCCTTTAGCCTCAAGGCATTCTCCGCTTTTTGAAAAGATGTTAAGAAATTCAGTCACAATAGAGAGCCTAGTTTTGAACATGTTTCACTCGGTCCATTGAGGTCTGGTCTTCAGCCTTTGTGTGGGGTGAATTGAGCTGAGCAGCAAGCTGGTTGGGGAGAGGTGAATGAGCAGTCTCTGTGCAGTCACAAATTCTGGCAAAGAAAAGATTACCCTTTCCTTTATTTTACAATATGCATTCCTGTACAATCCTGCTAGTGGCAATATGCGGAGCCGAGCTTGTGCTTGGGTCAATATGGAGCACTTGGTTTATAGCAACTCTTGTTAAGTTTGTCTTGTAATTGAAGCTGCTGTTGACCTTGCTTGGAGACCATTTGTAAAACCGTTTATTTAGCATAAACTGAAATAATAAACCCTCCTTCTCTTAGGCCGATTGTGATAGGGTGACATTAGTTTGATTTAATGATTAGCCGCCTGACCCCTCAGCTAGAGAGAGCCGCTTGAATAGGGAGAGTTCACTAGGAAGCACACAGGAAGAATACTAATGAGCTTGTTAAATTTAGCATGGCACCAACCACTTTTAATTCCTCTAATGGGAGAAGCACTGCCTCTGAGAGAGAGGGAGGGAGATGTGGAGAAGGGGGGAAAAGGGAGAGAGAGGAAAAGAGAGGGAGGAATGCCCACGTCCCGGTAGCCAGAGAATTTTGGTCAAGAGAAGAGCTTGGAGGGAGCGTCAGCCAGGGTCTCTTGGACTGAGTTGTAAGTACCTTGTCTCTTCTCCTACCCAGCTGAAGCGCATCGGCAGGTCGCTCATGAGACAGCAATGCTCTCTGCAAGTTGCATGCAGAAATGCAGTGATGAAACTTAACACGTAAACAGATTTAACTGGGCTGGTGTTGTCTCATTTCAGTGGGGGTCTCTGAAGTGTGTTGAGACTGATTTTTAGTGTGGTGTATCAATAGATTTCAACTTTTTTTTTAGTTGCTGACTTTAAGAGGTTTGAAGCAAAAAAGCTTCTACTTCGTTTTGGTCTACAATTAAAAAAAAAGTTAAACAGGGAAAGAAAACTTAATGGATTTTTGCATTAGGTTTTGGGTTGTCCTGATTTTTAATTTTTTGGGTAAATTAGCTGAGCAATTAAAAGTGCATTTATTCAGGCATGCTGTCCAGTGTGAGTTTTTTGAAAAAGCTCATTGATTAAATGAAGTGTTCCTTGGTGCTCAGCACTTCTAATAAAAACTGCTTCTAATAAAAACTGATCAGAATAACAGGACTAAATTGGGTGTTTCTCAGTGGATGGGAGAACCTTGGATTAATGTGATCGTTCCAGGCTGGGCACTTGTAACACGTGGCTCTGGCTACTGGCTTGTTAAGACAGAGTAGGGTATACATGAAGAAAGAGAAGCTTATGCAGATTGCTCTTGGGGCCCGATTACGTGTGTGTTCCCCCCCCCCCTTTTCTTATTTAACCCCTCTCTCTTACACCCGCAAAAGGTGGGATGAACTATGCTGGAGTCAGTGGGGTCCCACCAGCAGGAAGCAGGTGGAGATGAGGGAGGATCAATCCCTTTAACTTTGGCATTCATCTCTCTGCAAGATTTTAGTAAATCGGATGTTTCTTTTGACCCTAAAGCCAGCCACTTCTAAAACGTGAGCAGAGCAGTAATAGTTGTCGCGTATTTGACTGTAAACCCCTTTGGCAGATGCTGCCGGAGAAGTGGGCTGTTTGCTTACATTTTTGCTATAGAGTCCCACTTGTTGCCATGGTGGACAGTGTGTTTCTGTCAATAATTTGGCCTGGCGCAGCTTGCCTGCACTTACTCTTAAAACTTTATTGAACGATTCAGCTGAAACAGAACAAGATTAGACAGCTTTTGCCTTTTGGCGCACTGGAGTGGCTCCCCCGCCG
>NW_009207824.1:62374-92371 GCF_000690835.1 Fulmarus glacialis
AGCTTTAATGCAAGAGGAGTTTCCCGCTCGGCGCCCGGGGAGCTCCTGCAAACCGCTCGCCTGTTCGTGTCCTGGAGCGCGGGTGCTGTCAAGTGTCTCATCTGCCCCCTATCCAAAGCAGCTCAGTGGTGCGGAGTGTGAAGTGAACGCTTAGAGAGATGTTTGGCCATTGAATATGCCTTATTATTGCAAAAATGCTGTCATGTTTACTTTTAAAAAAAAAAAAGTACTTCTGGGGAAATTTTTACATGGCAGACAGCGTACAGAAATGTTTGACTTCTAACAGCATGCAGCAGTAATTTCATGATGGGGAGAGAGATGGTTTGATGCAGAAAGAAAAATACTGCTTTTTTGTTTTGTTTCCTTTTTTCCTTGAAGAACCAAAAAAAAAAAGGAAAGCTTATTAAAACAAAACACATTTTTCCTTTAGTTTCAAAGTTACTGAAAGTAGGTTTTGAATTTCATTCAGCAATTTGGAAAATCAGCTTGTTCCATAGCAGTCACTAGTACCTTGATTCATGACACATGCATGTTTTGAGAAGGAAAGAATAAAAGTGGAGCCTGCAGACAGATGTCAGCTTCTTGTTGTATCCCAGGATGGTGGTTTTAACAAATATTATCTTTATATGGAAGAGTAAAAGAACTGAAATCCTATCTGATCCTCGGATTGATTATACAGCCCCACAAATCACTCCAGCTTGCTTCTTCCCGTACTGTGGTAGCACAGGTTAGCTTGCTCTGCATAAGGATTTCAAATAGAGTGTAATCCCCTATTTTTACAAGAGTTTACATCTCATCAGTGAAAGTTCACTCTAGGTTGAAATTTAACATAAGACTCTGGCTAGAGAGAAACATGATGGAAAATATGACTTTGGGGTGATTTATTTTTTATTTTTTAGTTATACAAGCAGCTTTCTAAAAACCTCATATAAGTTTTAAAGTTTTAGACTCCCTTTTGCAGTTCTCTAACTAAAACCAGCTTTGGTGTAAAAAGTTGAAACCTTAAACCCTGCTAATCCAGAGCAGGGACCGGTGCCTGTGCATATTAATAAAAAGTAGAAAAGGGCAAAGGGTTTAAACTCTGCGGTGGTGTTGTCCATTTCCATTAACTCTTTCTCCTCAGACCCAATCCTTGAAATGCTCTGTATGGAGAATTACTGCTGGCTGTAAAAATAATTCAGTCCCTGGAAGATGCTGATAAGTCAGCAGACCCCAGTTGCTGTAATACTTGGAGATAGAAAAATAATTAAGCTCTCAGTAGGCTACGCTGCTGGGTTTTCTTGTTGTGGCTACTTGGGAGGAGAGGGGGCAGGGAGAAGCCTAGAGAGCACCACGTTCAAAGCAATGGTGTAGCTAGCTTATGCATGTATTGGCTAAAATTCAGGTCCAGGTATCTATACGTATGGAGCCTGTTTCTAATCTAATTCATGTGAAGGTGAATAGGTTGAGTTATGCTGGTGTCAGGCTTGGTGAAAGTAGTCTCCTGGTGAATTGCTCACTGGTGCTTTCCCTGTGTGAACGAGTACACCAGGGCAAGGTCCAAGTAACAGTTTAGCCCTGACCTCAAATCTCCGGCAACTGAGGTGCAATCTTGGCACTGTTGTCAATGATCCTTCCTTGCACATGGGTTGTAGAGTAAGTGTGCCTTAGTTTCATTTCCTAGAGGTGTTTTAATTTCGTTTCTAGTTACCTTTTTTTGTGCCCGGTGTCTAATAATATGAGGTTCCTCATGCACTTACAGAACCGCTGAGCAACTTTTGAAGCTAAGCATGTTTATCAGTACTTCTTCAAGACGTATTGGTGTATGCCTGTACATGCAGGGTGGTTGATTGAACAAGGCTGTACCTGGAGTGTGGGTATGGGCCAGGATTACAGCCAGCAATTGCGCTTGTTTAGAGAAAAGTCTGTATTTTAAAGCGAATAACGCAACTTTAGGAGAGCATTTACTTGTGTAGCTAACAAAACCCGTCTGCCACATGGCACGTGTGAAACGTACCCGGGAACGTGCATCTGGCTTTTGAAGAACAGAGCTGCTTAGTTTTCGAAGGGTGCACGTGGTCCGTGGGTCCTCGTGGGAGTAGAGGGTTGGTTCAACACCCGGTCCTGGGGCTGCCTGCAAGGGAGGCTGGTGGAGCCATCGTCAGGAGGCCCTTTTCCCCTCACAAGTGGTACCACAGGCCTAGAGGTTTACTCCAGACTAGGGCTTGGCTTTGATCCTCCTAATTTCCCTCCCCTCCCCCCCCAGTCATTAAAGAGTTTGTGGGGTTGTATGTGTGGATATGGGGAAAAAGGAGGGGGGAGGCACGCTCCGCCACCCTCCACATGCGTCCTTGTGGTGACACTGGTAGAGCGGGTGGCCTCACTCGTGCCTGCCTGATGCTGCTGGTGCTGTATCTTGAGCAATTTTACCCATTTTGTTGTCGCCCACCTTACTTCTGGTTGCTAATGACCTTCCTGCAAGGCTCCAGCCTCTCACAAGCAAACCTCCAGGGACGGGAGCCGGGCTGCGGAGCAGCAGTGGGTGGCTAGGTTTGATTTAGGCCCAGCCAGCGGGGTTCATCTTCTCCTCTTTGTGACAAATTGTTTTTTGCCTCCCTGTCAGGCAGCCCGAACTCCCAGTCTCCTTGTCCCAGAGGCAAGAAAACAGCAAGCCTGTGTCTATTCTCACACGATTGATAGCCCCGCCGGTAGGAGCATCGGCGCATGGGTGACGATGATCTACCGCTCAGCAGCTGCCCGCGCTGAACGGGCGGGCTTCCCCCGACCATCTCTCATAGCCACACATGCACCTGCTGTCACAAACTTACACCGTGAGGAGGGGGCAGTGAGGAGGAGGAGGGCGGGGGAGAGAACTTTTCTTTATGGTATTTGCTATAAATGGGCTAAAAGTGTGTCTCTCTCTTTCTCCTTCCCTTCTCTCTTTCTTCTCCCCCGTTTTTTGCAGAGGATGAAAGTCCTGGGCAGACCTATCACAGAGAGAGAAGGAACGCGATCACAATGCAGCCGCAGGGTGGGCAAGGCCTCGGCAAGATCAGTGAAGAGCCTTCCACGTCGAGCGAGGAAAGGGCCTCATTAATCAAGAAGGAGATCCATGGATCTATATCGCACCTTCCCGAACCTTCTGTACCTTACCGTGGGACGCTCTTTACCATGGACCCCCGAAACGGTTACATGGACCCTCATTACCGTGAGTATCGATTGCTGGTTCGTTTGGGGATGCAAAGTTGGAAGGCTGTCAAGGCTGTCAAATTTAATGCAGTTTTATTTGTCGCCTTGCATCATCCCCAGGGAGAACTGCTTTGTCTCTGGGCGGGGGAGGGAGGGGGGCGGGGAGCGTTGAGGTAATACAATCTTTTTTCTGAAGTTAAAAACCAGGAGGCAGTTGCATTGCAGCTCAAAATTATCACAGGCCTCTGCAAAGCAACTTCCACAGGACATCTCATCTGTTGCTAATCCTCCTCAGCCATCTAGAGTTGCATTTGCTCCACCTCCTTAATACATGAAGAAAAAAAGCCTCATTAAAGAAAGCACAGAAGGAAAATGAAACAGGCCTTAAAATCCCTCTTTTAAAACAATGTTAAAGTACGGTATTAAGAGGAGGAAGGACCGTGTCTTGTACAATAAGAATGTGGAGGGGGGGTGTGATTGAAAGGTTTGTTGCTGTGTTTTTGGGGTTTTTGTTTTGTTTTGGAGTTTTTTTAGGGATTCACGTGTGTGTTTGAGTATGTGGGCTGATGGAGTGGTTTAGCAATTTTCTTCCCTAGCTACAGTTCCCTGAAGGTGGGGGGGGCAGCGGAAGGCAAATGGTTTCAACTTCTGAATTCCTGCTCAGGCATTAATAAAAAAGTAAGAAATTAACTGACACTTGAACACAGATGTGGAATGGATTTCTCCACAGGCAAAATATGAGGGAGTTAAGTAATTTTTTTCATCTGCTTCTAGTTTACAAAAAAAGAAAGAGAAAAAAAAATCATTTAGTTGTGTAGTAATGAAGTACATCTTGAGGTGTCAAGGCTTGTGCCTTTTGATTATAGATTTATCACCCAGTCAGCATACAGATTTGCCATTTAACCTTCCAGTCTCCAGTTCCAGATGATAGGCTTAAGACCTACAAAGAGGGGCCAGTCTGCGTTGGGTTTTTTTTTTTGACATCATTCAGAAATTTTAGTGTTTTAAGGCAAAAGGTCATTAGCCAGACGACTGATTAGTGAGGACAGCTGATTAGCGCATATTTTTTTGCTAAAGAAAGTGCCAGGGATAAAAGCTAATTTTATCCCTTCATTAGTTGGGCTAGCAGCAAAGGGGAATGTTCACTCATCAGGGTGCAGATCAAAGTATGCCTCACACAACCTTAAGTCTCACCAACCTCCTTTTAAAAAAAAAAAAAAAAAAAAAAAGACCCTGATTGTTAATAAGGATGGAGGTATTATCAGAGAATGAACACTTGTTGTCTTTGTAGTTTAGATCAGTATTTAGGGGAAAAGTTTGCAGTTAAGCTTTTGAGCTTTCTTCCAGTGTAGGCAGTCAGTTTCTGTACACCCTCCTCCTCCTCTCTTGCACAGTCCTGCTCAAACCCTCTGGGGGAGTTACTCATCTTTCTTCTGAGGAGGATGTGCCGCAGCACACCCGCAGCAGACTTGTCTGCCAGAGAGGCATGAATGTGCAGAGCAAACGACTGCTTATGAGCAGCAGCGCGTAGAAATACTAGCTTGCGGGTTGGAGACACCATTCGTAGCTTACGGTTTGTTAATGCAACCCTTGAATCTCACTTAAAAAAAAAAAAAATCGTATCGGGGAAGCAAAATAGCTTGTCTGTTTGTACACAGTACAGCTGGGAAGAGATTAAATATATGACAAAAACAACCCCCTAAACAAACAACAAACCTTATGCTGAATTTAGTGGTGATGATTGCCATTTTGACCATCTGACCAGCTGCCGGCTCATCCCTTAAGTCTAGTTCAGAGTTGATGCTAGTTACTGATACTAGTGAAGATTCAGACTGAAGAAAAAGGGCTGGTCGGTCAGAATGAGTCTGAGTACTTTGCATTTAGTTTATTTAGTTTTGTTTTATTGAATTTGCCTTTTGGTGAGAGTTCTCAAGAATCAGTGAAGTTACTATGTCTGTATTGTGACCAATAATGCTAGCTAGTTAGGATGTGTGGGCTACTAGAAAAACATTGATGTCGGAAGTTGAGAGAACAGAAGTTATCCAGCATGTAACAGTAGAGAAACAGGAGATGAGTTAATTTTACATGAGCAACATGATCTCTAAGCAGAAGTCTAAGTCGGAAAACATCAGATGGGCGGACCTGCTTCACCACTGCTGTAGTGAGTTGTACATTTGTACTCACTGATTTATAAAATCCCTCAAGCTATTAATGTCATATAAAGAGTCATCATGCTTTTATTTACCTTTAATAGATGTGATATAGAAGGACAACTAAAGAGACAAATGTCTAGTTAGATTTATAGGAAAGCAGACAGGCTTACTGCAATTTTCATAGTAGTTGTATCATTTATATATGTAAGATGCTTTCATCAAAGTGGTGACTGTATTCAGGCTGACACTTATAGTGGTCCATATGAAGAAGGCTGAATAATGTAAACATACCCCAGTCCCACTGTAGCAACAGGTGAAGAACCAACAAAGCTATTGTTCCTTTCCTTAGTTTCTTGCCGGTTTTGCTGGGCATATGGATAGAAAATACTGTTTTAATTCAACATAGTTGGGTATGTAAACACTCACAGTAATTCCTTAGTTTCTGTGTGGTTAGAAAATATAGACTTTTCAAGACGCCTAATTTGTGCTTCTATTTATACCCACTTTGTATTTAAAAGTGTGGGCAGGCTTCCTGTAACACAGGAAAAGGGAAAATAATTTTTTTGAAGAAGGACATCTGTATATTTTTATGGCAAGAAAAGAAAAAGAGCATTTAAGTCAATTGTGTGTGGAACGCATGTCCCCTCCAGGAGCTGCAGTTATTAGAAACAACTTGAATGCTTTGCATTTCTACATGTAAATATGCGTGTCTCTGTGTATGTGCGTTGCAGGATTTTTTGTTGTTATAATTTTTTTCCTAATTAAAATGACTGATGTTGTAAATGTTGGAAATAATAGTTGCCATATACGTGGAATAAATACCTCACTGAGGGGGAGTTTGCTCTCCTGCAGAGTGTGGGTGTGGGTAATGGTTGTGTTTCAAGTGGACCAGCTTTTCAAACAGCTGGGATGAAACATGCTGTGGAGCTGGCGACCCTTCTGCACTGCCAGAGAACCCCTCAACCATTTAGCAACTGCGAATGAGAGCGGCCTCGTGTGCAGCCCACAGCCCTCTGTCCTCCAAAGAGATAAAAGGGAAAACATACAGGCCTAAACCAGAATTTTTTGTTTTCTATCTTTTTTTGTTATGGATTTCTTAAGCACTGTTTAAACACCGCTCACAAAGTACGGGGGTTTTGTTTTTGTTTTTTTTAACTTTTAAAAACTTTTTTTCTTTTTAAAAGCTTTAGGGCAGATGACAAAAATGCTGGAGTTTCTTTTCATGTGTTGCACCTTTTCTTTATTAAGGGGGGCAGGGTTACTGAGCTTAATCAGTGTTTCTTAAATGGATTTAAAACCCTGTGTTTCTCAAACACTGTTTGCAGTGGTAGTTGGAGCCCCTTGTTAATGTAAATTCTGTCTCTAGAGGTGGGGCTGAGGCAGGGGAGGTGGGGATAGCAACTTCCCTTTGTTATTCTCTTCCCCAATTTTAATTCCCACGCAGATTTATGGCAGTGCGAAGACTGCCTGTCTCACAAGTCATTCCTCATGGAAAAAATGAATCATTTCTGATGTAAACACTTTGATTTAAAACATACTGCTGGTATTCTTCCCTGGGTTTCACAGCTCATCTGAAAGAATCGTTAGTTCCTAATTAGTAAAGCCTGAAGAATTATCTTAAGTAAAAAGCAGTGACAGTTCAGTTGGCTCTGATCTAAAAATTTGTATATACAGGAATGGCCCTGGCACGATTCTCTTTCTAGTATATCCCTTCATCTCAAAGAGGCTGCACTGAATATAGCAGGAACTCCCTCTTTCTTTTTTTAAATTTATTTTTTCTTTTTTTTTTTTTCCCCCCCTTGCTGGGGATTATTCTGCTGGTTTTGAAGCTTCTGTATCTATCTGGGGAAGTGGGAACTGCTTATTGCACACTCCATAGGATTAACCCTCCAAAGGTATCGACTGCCCTCAGTTCCCACCGACTGTGCCTGGACTTGTGCTTTGTAAGGATCAGGCCCCACATAGCTGCCCAGGTTAGATATTACCCAGTGTTAGTGTCATATCAAAATCAATTTGCAATGCGAACAAAAAACCACAGCAAGGAAAATACAGTGCTGGTTCACTAGGTGCACTTGTTCATTTACCGTGTTTTAATTTCTATTGACAAGAATTCCCCTTCCTTCATCTCCCCATAGAAAAGGAGGGGAAAAAAAGAAAGGAAATTAGATTCTGTTTCTGTAAATGCAAACTGTTAACTGGAAACACTGCCTTAAAATGCAGTAACTAGAAAGCAATGGTTTTTCATGGCAACATGGCTTGAACCACGATGACCAGCTATGTGTGGCGCACTGGATGGTGAGAGCACTCCAGGTCGCCACCAGCGGATGAGCTCATGGGAAAAAATCTGGGTCCTACTTCTTCAGCTCTTTCTGCAGCATTTTGCAGGGGAGGGGCTTAGGCTCTCTAGTAACAAAACTCTCCACTGACAGTGATTTATGGGGTGGTTTCCAAATGTTGTCAAGGAGGGGTAGTTGAAAAAAGTAAAATCTAAAGCTTTTAATAAAACTCACAGGAAAAGAAGCCTCTAGTACAAAAGTGAATGTCAGATTACTGGTGTCAGCTGAGTAACTGAAATGTTGGTCTTTAAGAAAATCAGCACATTTGCAAAGAAGTTTTTGGGATAAAAATCTAAAATGTAATAGTATCTTTCAATAGCCTCCAACAAAAAAAAAAATTATTGCTCTCAAAATCAAACTTAGGGTCAGAGGCAACTTCAGTTTGAAATTTTGGAAGGTGCTGCAGACCTCTTAAGCTTAACAGCAGCTTATAAATGGAAATCTCTTCTCCAAGATGCCTCCCAAACCTCCCTGGTCGTGTTTGGGAAGTTCTGCTCACTACAAATACTCCTGCCCATGTCTCTGGAGTCCTTCTGCGGGATAAGTGGGGTCTCTTGAGAGCCCTGGAGTTGCTGCCCCTGCAATGTCCTCTCATTTGGAAGTAACAATTGCACCCACAGATGTACAGCTAGAAGTGGGACATGGAGATGTCCTTTTTTCTACTGGATTTTCTCTTTTCTCAGAATGAGACAGACTGCAGAACTGCCAATACCTGAAAGGCCTTGAAATGTAATGTGGTTGAGAAGCTGAAAGGTGATCTTTTAGGGTTTTTTTGCTTTGTTTTGTTTTTAAGTTTAGGTGAATACATATCTTCGAATACTGACTTTTCTGCATGTCATTACCGGTGGTATTAATTTCAGCTGGAAACTATAGGCAATGATATGGAAGGAGGTGATCCTGTTTGTGTGTGGAGGGTAGAATAGGATATTTATGAGATCTCTTAGGGCCCTATAATTCTGTTGTACTTCAAAATTTTAAAAAATGTCCTGAGGATCAGAGTTTTTTTAAAAAAAAAAAAAAAAATTATCCCGCTATGGCATCTAAGAGATTTACCTGCCAGGCGCTACCAGGTATGGAGCCTTCTGAGAAGCAGACGTGTTCTGTTAATCTCCCCTTTTTTTGGTTGTTCAAATGCATGTAAGCTGTGGGGTGAGGTTTTTTGGTTTTGTTTGGGTTTTTTTTAAGTAATAGGGAAGATGAAGTCAGAGGACAAACGCAAAAACACCTCTTTCACAGATTTGATTTGGTTTGTCAGCTAAAGCTTTTTTAGATGCTTACACTATGTATTTGTTGTATACTGCCTTCATGGAAGGAGACAGAATACATTGCTCAGAGCTATGGAATCATAGTTAAGAACGCTGGGAAAAAAAATCCAAGAAATAATGTAATCCATCTCTTTAGCCTCAAGACAAATCAGCTGTCCCTAAATCAGGAGAGAATAAAAAGCTTCTTCGAAGTTGCTATGTCCCTTGATACGTGGACATTTCTGTCTTTAAGAGCCTTCTGACAAGATCTGTAGTGGCTTTGGACTGATCTTGTGTCCCTACATGGTAACTTCTATAGTGTCAGCAGCTGGAAGGTGGGGAAAAAAAAATTTAGAAGCCATAAAAATCTGAGTTGAAAAGTTTTGATAAAGTTTCCTCTTTCTTCCTAGAGATCCACTAGCATGCAGGAGATGTGGTACTTCCCATTGCTATGTTCTCTGAAAAAAAAAACCCCAAAACTCCCCAAAAGCCCCCAAAAAACCCCACAGCCTGACACATAACTGTTGTGCTCATTACTGCCATTTCAACAGGCAAGATCATTAGTTTTCTCTTTTTATTAGTTATCAATCAGAGTGATCTTTGTGCTGTTGTTGAGGCTGTGTAGTGCAAGGGGTTAGCCAGGTGTGACAGGTATGTAGAACTAGTGGCCAAAGGAAGATAATCATCATTTGTTGCAAATTTTGAAGCATCCCATAATGCCTGAGGTTGCTGTCTGTCAGTCAGCTTTTTATGAGTGCTTTGCCCTGTAAGCATTTCTTGGCCAAGGGGACACAGTTTGAAAAGCAGCCTCTTTGACTTGGCTGCTTAGGGCTTTAAAAAAGGTTAGCCAGAACTCAGCCTCATGTGGCTTTTGGTGTCAGATGTGTTACCTGTATCTGTAAGGAGCTTTGTGGCTGCAACAGCTCAAGTCTTTGTGGCAAAGCATGGGAAACGTGAACCAGGTGCTGGTTCAGTGATCGTGATTTTCACCAAGAACTGAAGCAGATTATCCTGAGCTGGTGAGTACAAGCCATGTCCTTAACCACTGTGCAGTGCTTTACGCTGCCAGGGAGATGGTTCTCTTGCATTGGTGGCCTTCCATCTGGTTAACGTGATAGAGGGAATTCAGCTGCTTAAGCAGAGGTTTCAAGTGCTGTTTTTATGCCTGGGAGGTTCCTAGCTGGTCTGTGCCTGCCACCCTGGAAAGACTGGTCTTCAGTACATCCTGTGTCACATCTGTTAACTCTGTATGAACGTCTCGGATACATTAGGGGTATAAGATGGCACTGTGTGTCTGTGTTTAGGCAGCTGAATCCTCATCAGTGTTGTAACTGGGCATTTCAATCAGTGTGTCCAAATGCAGAAAATAAACATTTAAGTTCAACTGAACTTTTTTTATCCCTGTCTCCGCTGCCATCGTCTAGCTCTTCTGAAGAAATCTGTGGCAATAATTAGGTGGCAGAGTAGCTAATGTTTACAGGATGCTCCTCCTTCATGGTTCCCTTGTGTTAATGTTGTTGCGTCCTGGGTGCTTGTCACTGAGATCTGGATGTGCACTATCCTTCCTTGCTGCTGCCCTTGGGGCTGGGGGGAAGCCCAGATGTGTGGGCACTGAAGGAGGGTGTTGTGTCCCAGAGGATGCCTCAGGCCAGGCAGTGGGGGTAATGGCAGTGTGGGGGCACTGTGGACATGCCCTCCCTGTGGCATGGACTTGCCGAGGGAGGTTTTTGAAAGGCAACAGGAGGTTCCCGTTGACAAGGTGTATTTTCAAGATTGTCCCATGGAAGTCTCTCCACACCATCTTTAGCCTCTTGTTGGAGTCCAGGGTTGAACAGGCCTTTACTTTTAAGAGAGTTTAAATGCTTTGATTGCTGAACCATTTTCAGGATCACTAGTGGATACAGCTTTATTCCTATTGATTGAGCTCAGTACTTAGGAGGAGAGCCTCTTAGCCATAGCCTCTGCTTCCTTTTATTCACACCTAGCAACCCAATTAGCTTCCTCTTAGCCTGGCTCTTGGGTAGTTTACAGAGTACTCTCTAACCTCTTACTAAAACATTGCTCAAATTACTTACTTGAGCTTGGTCAGTGGGTCACATCTGAGTTTGGAGATCATGTCAGGAACGCTTCCCTCTTCAGTCAGAGTTACACTGGCTACCCTTTCTCACTTGTGATTGTATAGCTTACAGCCAAGGCAGCAACCACCAGTGCGGAGAACCAGTGCTAAATACCAATCTGTTGGTAGCTGTGTTTTAAAGAATATAGCTGCTGTATTGCCATGTGGTCATTGGCATGTGTGGTGGTGGTCGGTACACAGCAGCAGGAAAGGCAGTACATGCATGGGAGTGTTTGTACGTACAGGTTTGTACATCATCTTAGTACTACCTTTTAAAAATAAGAGTAATCACTTAAAAAAAAAAGAGCAAAAGAATTTTTTGTATTGTATTTCAGAATTTGCCTTGCTGAGTTTTTCGAGTTCAGCACAGATAGCTCCCCAGATAACGGAATCACTTTCTAATCTAAATTATGCTTGTTTCCTGCTTTACACTGAATAAGGTAGCAAAGACGGTCCCCCATTGTTCATTCTGGTTTCCCTTTCACATTTCAGTGCTGCCCCGAGCCATCATTTTTCCCAAACAGCCAAACGGCACTGATCCAGAACCCAATGAATTCAATGAATCAACAGCTGCTGGCTTCAATGAATTTTGTAATAATCTCCAGTTGCCTTATATTCTACCCTTTCGTCTTACCTGCTCCTTGTGCTACTTGTAATTTAAAATCATAATTCCCAAGGATCCATGTTACCATTTTGCAAATGAAGAGCTGAACATTGTTATTCCTCTATCTACATTCCCTTGTTGAAGTAGCTTATGATTACAAGCCAAAAGTAATGGCATATGACATACTTTCAAATAAATGGCTGATTATGTAACACCATACCAAGTGTTGAAACAAATAACTAATGAGGTAGAATGATCAGGGGGGTGGAACGCCTCTCGTATGAAGAAAGGCTGAGAGAGTTGGGGTTATTCAGCCTAGAGAAGAGACGGCTTTGGGGAGACCGTATGATGGCCTTTCAGGACTTAAAGGGGGCTTATAAGAAAGATGGGGACAAACTTTTTAGCGAGGCCTGTTGCAACATACGAGGGGGAATGGTTTTAAACTAAAAGAGGGTATTTTTAAACTAGATCCTTACAAGGAAGAAATTTTTTAAAGTGTGGGTGGTGAAACACTGGAACAGGTTGCCCAGGGAGGTGGTAGATGCCCCATCCCTGGAAACGTTCGAGGGCAGTTTGGACAGGGCTCTGAGCAACCTGATCTAGTTGAAGATGTCCCTGCCCATGGCAGTGGGGTTGGACTAGATGACCTTTAAAGGTCCCTTCCAACCCAAACTATTCTATGATTCTATGAATGTGTTGAAATAAATTTCATTCCAGCATGTCACACTCCTTAGTGTAAAAAGGTACTGCATTTGATTTGTATGTTTTTTCACCAACCTGCCTACAGATGCAACTGTTAAAAGCCTCCAGCTTTGGCCTTGACTTCTTTTAGATGTCGTAGTTGAAATGAAATTGGGTTACTTGGGTGAATAAGGTTTGTTGGATCAAAGCCTGTGTTATGTATAAACAGTGGTTGCTCACTTTACGGGGATGGACCAGCATGGTACGGTGATAGGAAGCTGTTGGCACCAACGCCATGTTTCATGCTGGACGATATTTGAATTGGCATCAACGCCAGTGATCTACATTGCTTTTAACAATAAAATTGGTGCCAGACATCGAAAACATTAATTGCTGCTGTGACAGGAGTGGAATTTTTTTTCTTCTTTTAACTAGAAGGGAGAAGAGGAGCACTAGTCATATATCACTGGCTAATCATTGAGCTGCCCAGTATTTGGGATGTTTGATTTGGAAAGTCTGATGTGTGGCCTGCTCATATATGCCCCTGCTTTGCCTGAGACTGGCAATGACCATGGTCTATGCTTATTTTCACTCTTACAGGTTTTCAGTTTTTCTTGATTTGTCAACTTGAGTACAGAAAATTTAAACAAGCTTATAGGCACATAAAGCCAACTGGAAGAAACCCCTTACAAATAAAGACCAAAGGCCTGGCTTTGTCTGCTCCCATGGAAAAAATTACAAAACCTGAAGGAAACCCAAAATGCTGGCCTGTGAAAGCGTTTCTGGGTTCTTGTGGGGAAATGGCATATCTCTTCAAAGACGGTAGTTATTTATCGTGTACATCACAGATTAACACACATCCATGTTTAGTAGTGCCTTCCATCCTCTGTGCATTATAAACCAGAAAGACACTTTGAGGACATAGGCTACTGTAGTGGTTCCTCCCATAGATGTTAGTTTTGTGTGTATACCACTCGGAAAAGGTGGTCTGTACAGGGAGGTTAAAGCATGCCATGCCTCTGCATCCCAGCCTTCCCCTCTGGGACTTCTTGGTAGACAGCCTGCGGGAGTGTTGCCCGTGTTGTGCTAACACGTGGGGCTTGCCTGGGCATGCAGGGTCCTGCTGGACCAGAGGGGTGTAGGCCAGTTGCTGCTGAGGCCATGCTTGAAGGCTGCCAAGTGCAAGGTTGACATGCCTTATCTTAAGGGGGTGGCCCCTGGGCTGCCTTTAAGAAATGATGTAGACATGGATACTGCTTGTTAAGGCTACACAAGGTATTGACACAGCTCTCTGAGGAAGACAATCATCTGAAGCGGTGTTCTCTGCTGGCTGTTGAGAAGTGACTGTTGTATTTTCTTGTGGGAGGCTGGTGGTAGCCTGGCATTGCTCTGTGGTCCTGAAGCACAATACTCTGTTGTGGGAATTGTCATATGGATGGGAAGAAGTCATCTTCAACTTTAAATTCCTTCTGAGCACGCCTCTACACCAGGTTAATTTGGCAATATGTGCCAATAGGTCTTGGCTCCAGAAAATGCTGTGGTCTGCTCAGTGTTTTCCATGTAATGCCTTTTTTAATTAACATTCAGACCCTGTATATCTGCTCCTTGTTTGCTGCAGTCTTTGCTTATCTGTGTGTAATGATGAGAGATCAAGTGTCCAGCTCAGCTCTTTGATGCAGAATCTCACCATTTACATGGTTGATTGAATTCTCCCAGCTGTGATTTCCCAGGAAGCTTCAAAAGCAGAAGGTGCTTTCTCTTTCCTGCTTCCATCCCGCTGCGTAATACTTCCACGAGCCCCACCTAACTGCAACTAATGACAGCCTTTTATTTTGTCAGTGCAGGGAACTGAGAGGTGCTGCTGGCAGGCAATATCCTCTTCAGCCTAGCTATTCTTTGCTGCTTGTTCTTCTGACAGTGCCATGCACTTAGAAGAAAGGGACTTAAAAACTGGTCCAGAATTGATTGAGTGCAAGAGTGGGAAACCAGAGGTGGGAGCTGTAGCAGCATTCCTCCTCAGCCCAGCCTTTTTAGGACCGTGGTGACGTGTATATTGTGGCTTGTAGCTATCAGAATAAAATCTGATGACAACCCCCTGACCCATCTTCAGCTCTCTGTAACTGGCTGAAACCTACTGGAAGTACGTGTCACCAAGACGGTGGGAGCATGGTTGCCAGCGTATCGCTGTTCACAAACTGAAACTCTGACGCGTGACATTCATGGTAAAGCCATATCCCTGTGTGTGAGCTGGGTGTATACTTTGTGTCAATGTATGCATGTGTCTAAGGTAGCAGAGTTGCTATTTTTATTCGAACTGACCAACTCTTTTTGTTTTAATCTGGGATGAATTCGGCACTGTTACAGTATGCTGGACACTGGTATTATAGGGTATTTTTGTGCAATATGGGATGCATGCATACACTACAGTAATTTGGTGTTTCCTCTGAGGCTTGTTGCTTTCTGGTTATTTTCCTGCTTATTTTTGTAAAGTGGTTTTTCATATACTTATGTATTATGAACCTTTTTGTTTTTTAAGCTATCTCTGATATGCAGCTTTCATATCTTGGCTCCCAGCAATGTTGAACCTCATTGTAAAGTCCCTTCGTGTAAAAGCCATCTAGTTATAACTCTCAAAAATAAGAGGCTTGTCTCTTGAGGACAGCTCCATATTGCGGGTGGAGTATAATCCTTAACATTGTTTTTTTGCTTTCAAATAGCTGGGGACAGTAAGTCAAGGAGTGAGAACTCCCTTTGTTTCATGTAGTGCGCGTTGCAGGGAAAGAACGTAACAGAGCAGAAAATGAAGAAAGACATAAAAGAATCTCAGCTCAAGGAGGTCAGATCCATCACAGGCTTAGCGTTGCCTTCAAAGATGCCTGGGACAGGTGGCAGTTCAAGACAATCAGAGGAGAAGCATCCGCTAGCGCCGAGATAAGGGATTCTTGCAGAATCCTGCTATCTGGTCCCAGTTTGCTTTGATGTAACTCTGCTAGAGAAGACTTCTGGGAGCAGGCTACTGCTTCCCTCCATGATAGGCTGCTGTTGTTCAGCCTTTTAAGGTCTCATTACAGTGGTCCTTGAGGATTAATCCTCTTTAAGGTTTACATGGGAATGGTTTTGTTTGAAGGCCCAGCCAGGGACCTCGGTACCACCTGTACAAAGTATTATTGTATTCTTTCATTCTGTTTTTTTTAAGTGGCTCATATTTAACAGTATTTGACAGAAAGTAAAACCAAACATCTTGCCTTTTTTTGCTTCCCTCTTTGGCTATTACTGAGTTTTTGTTGAGCACAGCTTGAGCAGTCCTTTGCAGACACTGAACCATTAGCAGTAAATTGTACGCTTCCGGTTACTCTACTTAGCCTGCTGGTTTTGGCAGTCCTTCTTTTTCTTTTCTTCTCTTGCGCCCACCCCCCTTTCTCCTTTTTAAAGAAGGGGAGTGTTGATGTTTGGCTTCAGAATCAGAAATCATCCTATTGCTGGTTTATTCCCGTGCCTGCACTAGTGGATTTTGCATTCACGCCATTCTGCTCAGGGAGGAGGGTCCAGGATATGGGAATGTTGTAAATTCTCAGCATTAATTTATTAAAAAGACGCATCTGCACTTATAAGGGTTTGTTTATGAAAAACATGTACGATTTTCTTCAAGGGGCAAAGCCTACTCTCTGAAATAGCAGCAGAGTGTAGCAATGACGCATGCAGGAATCATACCCTGGGTTTGGTGATGCAATGGGCAGCAAGTGCCTTGCAGCTCCTTGATGTATTCTGTTATTGGTACTGTTCCTGTGTAACTCTCTTATAGATCTGTGTCTTGGAGATGGAAAAAGAGGCATGGAGCCTTGATTCCAAAGAAAGAAACATTACTCTGAACTGGATTTTTTTTTTTCTTCAGTGTCATTCATTATTTCCCTAATTGAACAAAATGTTACAAAGTTATTTGGATACTATAACTTCAAGATGGTAGTTGAGGTAAAAGTAAGGCAAAGGTTCATGCTGGATAAGTGAAAACAGTGTCAGTGACCCTGACAGGTAAAAGTAAACTTACTGCTCTGAGGGTAGCTTAAGGGACTCATCTCTATCTCGCAGTGGAAGTCCTTAAGTTTAGCTCTTCTGAACCCATATTAAGCAGCTTGATGGCCCTAATTCAAATTATTATGAAAGGTGATAGTGTGTTTTATTTAAAAAACCCCACCATATTTCTACCTAGAAAACTCAGCAATAGCTGTAACTTGAATCCTTTTGGGGTAAAATAATGAGTTGTGCATTGTTGCCTACAGAGTACATGGTCATTAGTTATGTAGTGATTTTACTTTATAAAGAAAAAGCAAGCAAAAAAGTGCCTTCACAAGCCTTCTGGGTTGTTTTTTGAGTGTTCTGTTTGGAAGTTATGTGGTATGTTGAAAAGTGCTCGTAAGGCATGTATAGCAGATTAGTTTTCTTTATATATAAAAATATTATAGGAAACCCTATAGCTAATGCTGGCTATATAAAACTGTATGGTGCCATTATTACCGTAAATATGCCTGTGACCTTCATACACTCTTACATTTCCAAACTGCACATAATTTAAGAGTAATGCACATATTTAATTTTTACTGTATTTGCGAAGATCGTTAAATTCTGCCCATACGAATTTTTTCCCTAATAGCTAATTCGGAGAGGGTGGGAGGATGGGAGAAACAGAAACTAAGGAAAAAAAGATTAACTAAAATAAAGGTAATAAAATATGTCATGATATGAGGTGCTGTAGATCCTTTCAAAAAGACCTGTCTTCTGAAGAAATACAGGCAAATTCTTGGCAGCCTAACTTTATACACGCAGACACACCTGTCTGATTCATATATACACACGCAATCCCCTTCTTTAATTTCACGTTAGAGCTAGTTGTCAGCCATTTAGATTTCTATAGACCTATTCTGAAGGTTGCTGTTACGTTTCTGACTTCATAAAATACAGCGAATGTAAGATTTTTTTTTTCCCCACCTGATGACAAATGCATGAAAATTGCCAGTGCTAAGTATTTAATGGAATTTAATGGCTGTTCGTGTAATTTCAATGTAAGGTGCCATTATGAAGCATCTTTTCAAACCGAAAGTCAACACCGCAGTTTAACAACAGTTGATAGTACAGCACTTAGTTGGTAAGTTTGTTTCAGGTGGAAAAATGTGCTAGGCTACACCGAGGCAAATTGTGACCCATTCTATAAACAGCCCTGGCTCCTTTCCTTTTTCAACTGAAACGCAAGTGGGCTGGATGGGACAAATGGGAGGCGCTGATTTCAGACAGCTTGATGGGAACATGATGCTGTGGCCCGAGGATTCAACTGCACAGTCTGCAGTGAGGCAAGAAACGGATAAAGTTGCCTTCTGGGCCCTGGGGCTGACTCCTGGGCTGGTCTTCACCCAGGCTCTAAGAAATAATGTCTCTTGGAGACAGGGAAGTAAAATGGCTAGCTCTTGCACTGACTGTACATATACCATGGTAACATTTACTAATATTAGTATTAGTGTTTTCTAAATAACAAAAGTACCTAGTAATCAGTGGGGGTCAGCCATCCTGGGAGTTCAAACCATAAAGTTCAGCCATTCTTTCATTGTGAGAGGAAAACAATATGTGAAAATGAAAACCCGTTTGTTTTTTTGGTTTTTTTCTGTGACGTAAACCAAAAATTAGGTACTTGACTTTGCTCAATAGGAGAACAAGCATGGAAAACATAACTCCTGAAAAATAAGTTTCCAGAAAGTTATAATCGGCTAAAAGTAGGGTCTTATAAGTCCTTATATAAATCTACTACAGCAGGTGCTACTCAAACCTCTCTCTATATATGTAAATAAATATATAGATTTATGTGTATATATATATTTGTATTACATATATTTGACTTTGCTCAATAGGAGAACAAGCATGGAAAACATAACTCCTGAAAAATAAGTTTCCAGAAAGTTATAATCGGCTAAAAGTAGGGTCTTATAAGTCCTTATATAAATCTACTACAGCAGGTGCTACTCAAACCTCTCTCTATATATGTAAATAAATATATAGATTTATGTGTATATATATATTTGTATTACATATATTAAATCAATGGTAGTAAATTCTGCATTTTGTATTAGTAGCAGTAAAATCTTACCTTTTTTATTAGGAAGGAACAAAATTGTAATCGAAACTGATCTTAGGCTAACAAGTGTGGAATGGACTAGGAGTTGTTCAAAGTAAGTCTGATGGTTACATCAGATTGTCTTTATTTGAATTTAGAAAATACCAATCTGAAAATGAAAAAAAGCGATACAACAGAAGTGTGTGTGTGTGTGTATTAAGTATTTATATACATACATGGTGTATAGCTGCCAAATGCTGCTGTTAGCACGTATAAATTTCTTTTAGAAGTGGCCATAGCAATTGTAGTTGCCAGCCCTGCAAGAAGAACGTATACTCAAAAAGTCTATTAATGCAATCTGTGAGAACTGTAGGAATTCACCTTAGTTAAATTGTCTCAGTGAATTTTAGTTGCCGACTGTTGTGTTAAACACTTAGTATAGATTCAAATCAGATTAATAAATAGTTTGATTAGGGGGGGGAAAAGCTGGATGGATTTCCAAATTGTCTTCATTCAGAGCCTTTTAGGGTCTCCTTGTGCACAACTTTCTTTGGTCTTCTCTTTCCATCAAGATCATCCAAATTTTGCGCCTTATTTTCTGTGAAATCTTGTGCGCACTCCCTTACCTTCCAGACTTAGTTTCATCTGTGCTTGACTATCCACAGGACCATCCATTTTCCTAACCTCTCTGTATACTTTCTTCCTGGCCCCTGTCTCCCAAAGCTAGAGCCACGTGGGATTTACTTGTCTGTCTTCTGTTCATGCTGTAAGAAGAGAAAATCTTCAAAACTTAGGTTATTTCTGTGCACTCTTCCATGTTAGATCCTGTCCTGAGCTCGCATGTGCTGCAAAGGCAGTGTAAGCGTAGCCTATAAGATATAGCAAGGATGTGAATATTGGGTGGCAGAGCAGAATGAAAGTGTCATTCAAAGCAGTTCTGACAGGGTTTGGGCACTCAATAGGTGTCAGCTCCATTCCCCAGTATCTACCTGAGCACTGGATGCAGCTTTGGAAGAACAGGCAGTTCTTGGATATAAGGTGGCAAACAGGGGTTTTCCTTGGTTTGGGTGGTACAGTATGAAACAGTGGGGTCTGGCCTTGGCTCTGCAGGTAGGCAAAGCTCATTCAGCAAAGCTGAGGGTCTCATCCTGTAAAGCACACAAACTGATTCTGGATTTGTTAGGGATGAAACCCCTCCCCACCCCACCCAAAACAGCTGAAGGCTTGCAAGTATGTTCAGGATTAGATCTTATAATCTTCTAAAAACAAGAACGCAGATGAAGTATTTCTAAAAACAGGTCGATTAGAAGTGATTCCTTTTTGATATTTTGGTCTATTGTTTGTTGTGTTGTTTTTTGGTACATACCCTGTTTTTTACAAGGTGTAATTTTGCGGGGGAAAAGGAAAGTAAACCTTTCCATCTGCTCAGGAAAGCAGTTTTCTAAGATACTAAAGGACTTGTTAAACATGATTCCTCATAAATCAAGTCAATATAGAGCAGCTAGTAGTGGAGAATGTTTTCATCATTGACCCACATTATTTTTTCAAAAAATGAAACAAAACTCTAGGGGTTGATTAAGAGAGGCCCCATGTCATGTGTTCTGTATGAAGTGCTATTTTTCTCTCAAAGCAGTATGCACAGACCCGTTTCCTATTTGTAGCAACTGACAGGCAGAGAGGTTGAGATTTGTTGGAGATCTCCAAGGAAGTTTGTGGCAAAGCCACAAATAAAAATCTTTGTCTAATGTGCTAAGCCCATGCCTTACTAATTAACTAGAAAGACTTTCAAAGTGAATTCAAATCTCTGTTCCTAGCCTGGTTTTCAATTTGGGTAATTTTTTTTAACCCTTCATTTTATAGATACTCTTTCAAAGTGTTTTTATTGGCCACAATTTTTTCACATGAAGCTGTTAAAGAACTAAGATTGGGTCAGGAATTTTGATAGTTAATTACTGTTTAAGTTGTAAATATTGCTTCAAGAACCACGCGAAGTCAAACTACAGCTTGATGCTGCAATGTAAATAAATGGCTGGATTTTCAGAAGTGCTGAGCGTTGAGAAGTTTTTTTGGAAGCTCTTGCGTGCTTGGTAATTTGAAAATGAAGAGTGTTTTCTCTAACTTAATCAGGTCTTAGGTTCATAGGATTTACACTCTGAAGTCCTAGTAAGGTGAATATTTTTGAAGATCCCACTCTTAAAACCTAACTTAGAGTTCTGATTTCTGAAAATCTTGGCCCTAACTTCTAGACTTGAATTTGGATATCTTCTTTGTGTGTATTTTGTCAGTAACCAAGGTGAAAATAGGCTGTGCTGTAATGAATGTGGTTAATTTTGCTTCATAATGAACGTGCAGGTGTTGTCAGGTGTGCAGTGAATGCAGCAGGTCTCAGAGGAGCAATTACCAGCCTGGCCAGCTCTACTCACACCTAGATTTTTACATGATGGGCCCATTTTTTCCCCCACTTAACTGAAAGAGTTTTTTTTAAAAAAAACCCAAATACTCTTAAACTTATCGTCATATTGCAGTGTTTACTCATGTCCTTGTATTCCACAAACTGGAGATTGTTACAAAAAGTCTCTTGAAGTTGAGCATCTGCTTAATTGTTGTCCCTAATAAAGTGCTTTCATGAAACAAGGCTGAGACTTTGGGTACCCCCACAGAAGAAAAAAAGGAACTTGGACGGAGAAGGTAGGGCAGGGACCTCATGGGGAAATTCCCGAAAGAAAACACTTGTTTTAATAGCCAGTTACAGTTGCTAAGTGACAACAGTGGAGTTAACCTGTCTCATAGTTTATACAATCCCAGCACTTATAAATGTGAAAATTAATAGTTAAGGCTGTCATAAATCTTACACTACCCACATAGTAAATAAGCACATTATTCTTAGAACTTAAACTATGTTAGCTCAACCCCAAGTAATTACTAGTTGAAATTTTCATTTTGGAGTAGAAGGAGACAGGCTAAATTCTGACTGTTGGTTTGAAAACCCCAAGTGCTGCTCTTGTAGCTGTAATGTCAAAATACTAAGAACTATACAAAAATTTTGCATGAAAGAGTAATAAAACTGGTGTATTATGCTAAGTACTTACTAATGATATATTCCTTAAAACCCCAAGTAGAAGTCACTAGCTATACATTAAATTTTTACCAAAAGTCTGTTATAAGCATTTCCTTTTGAACTCTCTGTACAGGATTGTACAGGAAAATCTCTTTTGGACCTCATAAGTGCTAAACAGGAATATTTGCTTCCAAATAAACTTAAGAAACAGCAATGTGCCCTCTTAAAACAGAACAGTTTGATAATGTGATATAATACAATTGTAAAATCTCATCAGTTTAGGCCACGATGTTGTAGGTTCAGGTACGTGGGGGATGTATGTTCCCTTACCTGATCAGGATACAAGGACAAAGTCAAATTTATGTCCACAGCCACTCCCTTCTTTGCTTTTAAATTGCTAGGATTTTGGAAGTGATGTGTTAGCTAGGTATGCTTCTGTCACTTAGCAACATTAAACAGACTTTTGAAACAAATTGTATTTGCAATAGGCAGTTTTGGACCATCATTGGATGGAATAAATCTGGGTATCCCTGGCATTCTCCAAAATCAGATATTGCTATGACTTTTCCAGGTGTCCTCTTTGTTAGGAAACTTCTGGAAAGCGAATGGCTTCCAAGGTGACTTAAGTTCAGCTCTAACTTGAGCTTTGACAAAACTTTTGGAGAAGTAAATACCATGAAGGAAGATCCCGCTTTTCCAAAAAAACGCCCTGTGTTGCAGTTAAATGGCGGTCCCACCATGACAATTAAATGTGTTGATCTTTAGTGCCACATTCCCGTGCACTGAATGAAGCGATCCCCAAAGCAACTAGTGCTCCAGACCACTAAGGCTTTACCGGTGCTGGCTAAACCAACAACTTCAAACCAACACAGCAGTAATTAAACTGAATGTTGTTGCAAAACGTGTACCTGCAGAGTGTGTAGGCACTAATGAAATACATGGGTATTTCTGTATGTAGCAAGAAACATAAAAGGTAGGTAATGGTAAGGTTGAGTATCTATCTGAGTTACTTTCCAAAGGTGATGGTTAATGAAGATGCATTCTGTCCAGGAGATTTTTGTTCTTGATAAATAGAGCAGGTGGGAGTACTGTATTTCCTGTCTGCTCATTGGCAGCAGTTACAATATTATATTTAATTACAGAGATAGGGTTTATGTACATTATAACCTCCATAAACAGCAGGCATCTATCAATGATCGTGATTTTTTCTTGCCCTCTTTCATTAGCGCTCCTGCTCTGAAAGAATAAAGGAAAAAACCCCAAAACAAACCTTCATTGCAACGTTGCAAGAAGAGACTGGGAAGGGTGTAATGAGCAGTACTGTGCTGATATGTTTTAATAAATATTAGTTTACTGCATACCACAACAGAGAGCAAATACATGCAATTACTTGCAAATTTCTTCAGTGTTTGTACTTATAAATCTCTGCCTAAATCTTCCCAGCTGGGAGTTAGGCTGGTCTTTCTGCTGTGGAAGCAGGGCTTTGTTCTCATGTTCAGCTTCGGCTCAGTCTGGAATAATTCAGAAACGTATTAGATAGATTGCTGCTCCCAAAAGGCATAATGAAATAACCTTCACTCCCAGCCTTAGGGAAATAAGCACACAATCAGGGTTTGGGTAGATTTCTCGATTAAACAAAGAACTAACTGTGCACAAATTGCTCCGTAACAATTTGTAAAGAGTCCACTTTATAAATTTCTTGCAGATGTAAAGCTGATATTTTTTAATCAGAATGGCAGGGCTGTTAAAGTTGAAATGTCTTCAACATTTTCCCTTTGCTCTATAATTAGTATCAGAAATATTTAGATTTAAAATGGAATTGGTAACACATCCTGAGTTATTTTTGATTTGTTTTTTGGGAGTCAGTGAAATGCAATGTCAAACCCAAGCTAAAATCTCCGTTTCATACATACAGTGAACTTAATCCATCTGGAATAGATTCAGGATAACTTGGTGCTGTCAATTTTTATTTTGTTTAATTTCATATAGTGTTCAGCAAAGGAATGAAAAGTTATTGCTCTTAATGTTGTTGTGACTTAAGGTGTTCTCCGGTCAAATTATTCAATAAATCAAAATCAGGCTCTGGTTGTAGCTGCTAAGCGTTGTTTAGAATAGGATATTTAGGAGATTTTTAGCAGCTTTCCATTGATTGAACAAGACACACGTGTCATGCAAAAAGCATGCAGTATTTTGATGAATAGCTGTATTAGGTGGCAGTCTAGGTCTAGGGACCCAGTAAACACAACTTCTTATTTTACTGGCCTTTGTTTTTAACTTAAGGGCTTCAGTGTAAAAGAAAATACCACTCGAGTATTGTTCTGATACCTTACTGCTTATCTACGACCCATGCTCTTACCCTCCGAAATCTCCCCTGACATTTAAAAATACGTACCTATTTTCTACACATTAGCTTGCTGCCGATTACCTCATTCTTCAGCTAATTAGGCAGTTCGAAGTCCTGCTCTCCCCTAAATGTGCAAGGATATTACTACAGTTCGTGGAGAACGGTAGAGATTTGCAGACTGTCCTTTTTGTGAAGCAATGTTCCTGCTCCTTAGGCTGGTGTCTGCCTGCATCTCTGGTTCTGGTTCTTGGTCTGCTGTGTCCAGATACCAGAGCTGAAGTCAGTAGGCCTGCAGTCACGTAACAGAAAGCCGAATCCATTCTCCAGTTTCCTATGTCACGCACTGAAGAGGAGCTGTGCTTGTATCAGCACAGCTGTCAGCAGATGCTGGTAGGTCCTGTTTCTACAAGCACAATGTTCAATTTCAGTTTAAACAGACTTGATTTTAAAAAAAAAAAAGTGAACTTTCCTCAAAATGCATGCAGCTACTTGCCATGAAGTTGTGCAGCTTTCTAAAGCAGTGCAGTTCGAGTAGTACCCAGCCAGCTGCTGCCTGGACCAGCTCTGAGAGACCAAAGGTGTCAGTGCAGCCTGGGGAGCTGCTCCTGCAAAGCTTGGGCTGCGCCTGTGGCATGCTTGGTGTTCTCCCCCAGAACGTAATCTGTCCACTGCTCTGCACTGACAGTAAGTTATCAATCAGGGAGGTTTTGATGTGGAGGCTCACTGCAGTGTTTTACCCTTTGAGGGTAACATGTAGTTCCTCATGTAGGCCCAGCTGGCCTCACATCACCTTATCCCTTTCAAAGAAAACATGTGAGACATAAGCAGGAAGCCTGTTCCTGTACTCCATTAGATTAATGACAGAATTAGAGTTTCTAGTTGTGTAAGTTTAGCTGTGGTTTGGGCGCATGTTATAAATGGGGAGATAAACAAAAATATATAAATACATCCTCACTGAAGAATGGACTTGCCACACTTCTGTGTAAGTGCGTAGCATCCATGCTTGTCTTGTTTACTCCATGCACCTGGGTCAGTGTATGACCTTGTGTATAAAGAGAGTAGAAAAATACTAAAACGGTTTCAGGAAGGATGAGGGCTAGGGCTGCTCGCTGTGAAGGGAAACAGCGAAATGGTAACCGGCATCTTGAGCTAAAGAGAAAAAAGACGCAACTGAATTTACTGGGGAATTCATCTTATCTTTTACTCTGTTTCATGTTTGACAGGACTTTCTGACAGCTTTTACCCATCAAGCAGATATGAAACACTGTTCAAACTACTTGTATTCTGATAGCTGAACCCAGGGTTAGGAAATGAACTTTACAGTTATAGTGGACATTTAATTAAATACAGTGTCGTTCTGCCAATAGAGACTGTAACAACTGCTTGAGGTGCTCTGCTTTTACGCTGGAGAATCTGCAGTGGCATGTTGAACAGGAAGGCCCCAGCTTGGTTTTCTTTTAACATTGCATTTAAATGTACACTAGATACACATTCATCACTTTAATCTAAACTCTACTGTAAATTAACATGTATAGCCTCTGAGATCATACACTTTCACAGAAGTACTCTAATGAAACTTGGCAGCTTTCGCCCTGTAACATCATTTGTTCCATTCACTAGCAAAAGCAGACCTCAAACAAGTCAAAACTGTGCTCAGTAATGAGTTCCATTATTTTTCTTCATGTTTTTGGAGTCTCAAAAGCCTCCTGTCCCATGTCTTTATTTTACAATGAGTCAAAAAAGCACGAGAAGCCTGCAGATGTATCAAAGGAAAGCTTTCTCATGTAAGCTCCTGAGATGTTTGTCATTTACCGTAACCGAGCGTGGGACTTCAATTAGCATGAGTGACTTCTTGTCAGTAAGGAAGCTTTCTTCTCAAAACCAGTACATTAGCTGCTTGATGTTCATGGATACTGTTACACATGCAGTTGCTTGTCGCCTGGATGATTCTGTCGTAGTCTTTTGCATCCCTATTGACACTCATATAATGCTGACATGAAAACCAGGTGCCACATAAGCTCATAAATATAAAGGTTTTGTTTGAATTAACCATTTCTCTTGACCTCATGGAAAAGTACGTGCTATTTATCACAGAAGCACCACTGAGGCTGGGCTGGTGAACGACTTGGTTACAACCATATGTTGTCAACAGGAAATGAGGTGACTTGTTGCTCAGTTTTGGGGTGGAATGGGGAGGATGAAACGTGACATGCTTGCGTTTCCCCTCTGTAAGGGGAAACTGGTGTAACCCAGTTTTGACCACCTTAACCTACAGCAATGAGGAAAAAAAAAAAAGCTATAGGAAAAACCCATTCATGCAGCCTAAGAAAGGTGTGTGTCTATCTGAGGGAAAGTAAAGCAGCACTTCCATGCAGTTTGTCTGTTGTGTGAGCTGTGATGTCTGATCTGTCTCAGCTCAGAGCTCTGGCTTGAGCTCACAATGTAGTGGGGCAACCTGGAGAGAGAATGGGCTGCTTCACTGCACCTTGGGTTGCTTAATTTATACAGTCTTATGGTTTCTGCTAAAGAGGGCAGATAAACTTTAAGTTTATGCCATGCCTAACTGCTCTGCTTAATTGTGTAGGCGCCACTGATAAGTAAGAGACATTAAAAAGCTCTGGGCTTGCGTATTTTCAAGACAGTTTTCTTTTCTTATGTTCTCATAGTTAAATCAAATAAATCTAATGTCATTCAACTTCAAGATAAAAAAATAATCATGGTAGCAGTCATATCTTCATAGAAAAAAATTACTGGAATGCATTCAATACAAATCTTTCACTTTCACTAAGCAAGTGATTTTGTAGTCATTCACTAGTTGATAGGTTTTATTGCACTGAATTAACCTATTATGTCGGCTAAAAATAACTAGGAAGTCTTTGCAACATCCTTACCCATCTCTTTTTTTTTTTCCTAGATATGCATGTACATATGTTTTTTTAAATCTATTAATATATGTAAACATAGATCCTCCCTAAGTTCCTTTTTTCTAATGTTGAAGAAAGCATTAAGTATTAGTAAACTGAAATAGAAAGAATTCTAGTTGGGAAAGAAAATCTGTTCCAGTATAAATGTTTTCCCCTTAAATAATATGGCCTGATTCAACAAATGGGTTGGTGACCTACTGAAGTCTTCTACAGAAGTCAGTGTTGGTCTGCACGTCATCAGTTGGGCAGTCAATGGCTTTCAGTGTATCTGTGGGGATTAACCTCGCTGTGTCTTCTGGGTCTATTCTGATGAGCTCTCTAGATCTGTATTTTTGGAAGCAGGATCAGGTGCCCAAGGAGTCAGAGGAGACAATTTGTCTTAATAATAGTAATTCATTAAGTACATCTGTGTGTGTATAGGTTCTTAAGTAATCAAGAAAAAATCCAGAGAATATAGTAGAACCATGCTGATGTCACCTGGGATTTACAGCATGCTTGGGGTTCCCACCAACTATGCTGTGTTGCCTAATTGAGTTGCGTTACAGACCAGCTAGAAGAAGGGGAAGAGGATACAAAGCCTCTCAGCAGAACTGAAAATGTCTTTCTGATAGCAGAAGTGAGGAATGTCCATTCCAGTTTCCAGCTATTCCTGACTTGGATTGCTTCTGTTCCTATTTGTTTTTTCTTGGCTTCTGCTCACTTTGTACTTTATTTCTGTCAGACCTTTTTCCTTCTCTTTTCATACAGTGTCTCTGCAGCATACTTGGATAGTGATTAATGGGAACCCTGACTCAGAACACCTGGCTACAATGAGTCTTTCGTTTAACAGTAGATAAGCCAGCAAACTTTAGGGCAAAGAGCTCACGTACCTCATTCTGGTGATGAAGTTTAAACAGCAATCTCTTATATTTAGACCCCACCATATAGGGGAAAACTGCATATGCAGCTGATAATATGTGTGCATTTGTGGTCAGTTGCTTTCAGCTTGGGTCTCTGTGGTGCCCCACAGGTTTTATTTGATGTGTCACTTTGTTTTGTCTTTACCTTCCATGCTCCAGAATCCATAGGTACCTCCCTCCTCTGTTTGTGAAAGAAGCTGAAGATGTTTTTTGTGGCTCTGCCAGTAGCCAGTCATTTCCACATGGAAGTCAGAACCATGTTTCTGTTGCTTTGTACATGTATGTATGTGTTTTGTGTTGCAGAGCTTTCATTACATAGCCTGTGTTCTAGTTGTTCCTTTATTCCTTTGGTTTGTCCTTATTGAGAAAGGAATTTTTGAAAGATGAAGGCTAAGAATTAAGATGAACATAATGAGGGGAGATAAAGGTTGGTGACCGGTGTAAGGTAGTTACCTTGGGTTTTCCATTAGCCAGTGGTGAGAGTTGGAAATGTCCAGAGCAGCCTGTGGCACGTAGACACCTTCATTAAGATGGAGTGAATTGATCCTGCAGGTACTTGGGTCTTTGACTTTTCTGGCAGCATAGAAAAAACACACTAAACTTTTGGACAGGACAACTTAGCTGTCAATCTTCTCACTCATTAAGTGCCTAGTCTAAGACACGTGTAAAAGCGGATGTAAACAGCATTCAAGAAAGAGAATACTCATCCTAGGGATGAAAATGTGTCAGCATTCCAGATGGCAATCTTGTCACCAAACTCTCAGATGCCTACTACACACATATAAAAGCTGTTCTCCCACTGTGTGGTTCACATTTTACATGACTAAGTTTTCTTGTGGAACTCTTTGTTTCCAGTTTACCTGTAAGTAAAAAGGGATCCATCTGTGTTCAGGGCTTTATTTCACTAAGTATCCTTTAAACTCTTCTTACAAAGCAATTCTTCTGCATTATTTTGGACACATACTTTTTTTAGTACTTTTTCTGTAGCTTTTACCAAAATTTTTAAAAAAGCTCATCGTTTCTGTCCACAGGTTGGACACTTCTTATGGATGTGTTTGCTTCCACTGTACATACAACCATGATTAAAAATTCCTGCTGCCTTTTGCAGGGTCACACTGCTGGCACTTTGCAAGCTCCTTCTTGGAGGATTGCTTCTGCTCGCCCCAACAGATCTGAGGCTTGTTACCCTTGGTACTTTGTGATTGTTTTGTTTTCCCTCTAGAACTTGAATTCAAATCTGGCCTGGTCTAGTATGCAGACAGAATGGCAAATTCTCACTGTTTTTGTAAGTATTAATCATAGGGTGGTTTTGGAGCTTCTGATCCGTGCTGTAATCTGATCTCAAATGAAACATTCCACAGGCCCTCCAAACCTGCATGTTTAACTCATCTGTCTCAAAAGAGTAAGAAATTAATTTAAAGCTTTTCCCCTTAGGAAGCTTTTATAACAAGTGGTATATCTCAGAAGTTTCAATAGTCTTTATGTTTCTGTAGTACAGTTGCGTACTTGCACTTCTTCATGTAACTGTCAACTGTGAAACAAACCCAATTCTTCTGACCAGCAATAGTGAACTTCAATCATAAAGATATGTCTTGGTGCCTGTAGCATGCCTACTAGTCAATGCTTAGGAAATGAGCCATTGTCATAATGCAGAATTCAGGTAAAACTTGTTTGCAGTTGGGAATTTGAACACAATGCATGTTCTCCAGGATGCCTTTGAAACAACAGGAATTGTCAGGAAGGGTGTTTGGAAAAAACCCCACTTGGCAGCAAAGGCAGAATAGGCAGAAGTGATGCCAGCCCAATAGACTCTAGAGAGCAGAGAAGATCGCTGATCTGTGGGTTAGCTTGGAGAATCTGGCCTTTGCTTCCAGCAAGGATTGTGGTGCTGCAGTGTTGGGAGAAATGAGGGACAGAACAAAGAAGCAGGTGTGAAAAAACAATGTTAAAACCAGTCCTCTGCCTTGAGGAACCCAGGGACTTCTTGATGTCACTAGATGTTTATCTATGTCCAGCAGACAAATAAGTGACAAAAGATAATAGGAAAGGGGATGGCCTGACGTAAGCAGTAGCAAGACACAACTCATATGAAGAAGCTGTAGGGTCATAATAATTAAAAATTAGCTTTGTGAATGGCTGCGCTGCATCTTGATGCAAAGGAGAAAGAGGTCTAAGCAGAAAGCTCAGCAATTGGCCCTCCTGTTGTAGGAAGATCAGAAGAAATTATATATATCGGCAACACACACAAATAATGTGAATTCTCCCAAAGTAGTGACGATGGCCACAGAGTGGTAACATCAGCTAAAGGTATTAACACGGACAAAGAGGTGAGAAGACTAGGAGGACATGGCATTCTCCTAGAGAAGCTGGCGG
>NW_009207825.1:0-7598 GCF_000690835.1 Fulmarus glacialis
AATGCCCCACCACCACCACGCAATGCCCCCCCTACCACCACATCAGGGCTGGGCGCCAGTCGTGATTTTAACGGGAGCTTCCGATGCCTTTTGGAAGGAACTCTGTCTTTTTATCAAGCACAAATACTTGGAAGACCTGTAGCACGCAGATTTATAGCACCAGTATCGATACTGGCAGAAGGCAGGTGACCGAGAACCTGCTGGCCCCGCTACTAAATTGCACATGGTCTGAAATGTCAGCTGCTGAGCAACCAAGGCAGCATTTATCAATCGATAAAATGAAGCAATGGATTGACTTAAATAACATATTTATCCCAATGCAAAGGAAAACATATTGATATCTCTATCTTCTGTAGCCCAAAGGGAGGGAAAAAAGCTTATTGTCTTTTCCATTTGTAAACTCCAGCTATTGCAGGAGTCTGCCAGTAACAGCACCACCAACAGCTCACTTTTTTGCTCCTATGCAATAAATAAAAATACCTGGCTCCTCACAAACAAGAAGAGCCTCTGCAAATCACTGAAAGATCTGGATTTCTTTATAACGAGGTCTTGGGGCCAGGTAGGACAGTATTATGAAAGGGTCAGAACTCCAAGCCTTTCCCATAAACACATTACATGTAGTTTTATTTCTATAATTTCAGTGAAAATAAAAAATCTTAACTGGGCTAAAGTTTGCACTTGATTTGGGTAGATAACAAGAAAAAGCACCAAGAAAGCACAAGCTTAATAAGCAAAACAAAAACTTTGTAAAGGCAGTGATTAAAGTCAAGCTTTCCCAGCGACTTAATAAAGTGTTCGTCTCTGCAGTGCCTGAACACTCCACAAATAAAGAGGGTTTTCATGGCATTTCAGGGATATTCAGGTTCCTGCAGTGCTATTCTTGTTTTACAAACAGGGAGCACTAGCACATGCACATTTAATATAAAACAATCCAGTCTGAGAAGCCCAAAACCTGACTACTTATATATACACACACACGTGCTTCAAATATAAAGCTTGTGTTTAGGAAACACAGGTCTGAGGTCCTGTGTCATGTATTTCAAAACTGTTAAAAAACATAAGAAAATGGAACCCGAATTTAACACAAAGCAACCACATTTCTTCATAGATTTGTAATGTCTGAAATTTAAACTGAAATTACCTAGAAAACTGTGTCTGTACATATATGTGTATATGCACATAAATTCTAATACTGATACTTGCTATGAAAAATGTTGGCTCAGATCTGTAAAGGTTAGTGGGATTAAAAGAAAGAAAAGGACACTAACAGGAAGGATCAAAATTTTAATCTACATAGGATCGGTAATGCTAAAGCAATTTGGTGAAAGAATATACATGAACTCTTCATTCTGGCATTTCTGATTTCAACACCAATGGATGAACGAGCGAAAATATTGCTCTTGAGCAAAGAGACACTGTGGAAATGCAGAGGCAGCAATGAAGCTTTGACTTAGCAGAAAATATTTTCTATTGAAAAATCATTCTACACACACAAAAAAAAAAGAAAGAAAATAAAATATCTGATTTAAGAAGACTATTTTCCTTCAAGCAAACCAACACTGAAAAGCACAGAAAGTCTTCATTCCAGGCTAGATTGCATTAGTTACAAATGAAAAAAATGCTCTGAGCGTTTGTAAAAGATGAAAACCACGAGAAGGCTTTCGCCTCTTCAGCGCCTCCTCCCAGCGCTCACGGCTCTGACAAGGCTCCCTGAAGGAGACCTCCGAGAACGCCGTGTGTTTGCCATAACGCGTTCCTCTGCGTACACCTTAGCAGCTATTACGGAAGACATATCCATAGCACCAGGGCCAGTACAACACTCAAGATCAGTAAGAAAATGCAAGCTATGTTGAAATGTGCATTAAAAATAAAAAAAAAAAAAAAATCCATTTGAGGACTGTCAAGTGTTTTAAAATGGAAACAGATGTTCAAATGTTAGATTTTCCTTTGCTCTGAGTAGAATTGCAGAAGGCAGCATCCAGGCTCCATTTACCCAACAACCTAGCTGAAGCTCCTGTACTACAAACACTCCATTTTCAAGGTTGTGCCAGCCTCCAAATTGCTGCTGAGCAGCTGCCCGCAACTTTAACCCCTAGAAACTCTTAAGGGTATTTATGCAATAAGCCATTGGCAAGATTTACAGAAGCAACCTTCGTTTCTATGCGCTTGCAGCACTGGTTGTGGCCAAGACTTGGTTCGGGTGTGGATGGGAATTCCTTATCGCAGGGTCTCCCTACAGAATTCCCGAGTTTGTATGCAGACGATCTGCCCAAAGCATGATACCCTGCACTGAGCTGCAGAGTATTATGGTCTTCAGCAAGGAGCCCAGTAACAACCATTATATTACTGGAGTGCCCACGTACTGTTGGGTTAAGCATCACACTGGTGTTTCCTGGAGAGCCAGCAAGCTTTCAGTCCCTACAAACACGGGAGCCTGCGCGATACGGGACCGTGCACGCAGTTACAGGAGAATTGACTCGCTAACCTTGCATTTCATAGTCACCCTTCAGCAAGCAGAAGGCAAACACGGATTTCAAGGGCTATAAGCTGAAAGCCACCACCTCAACATAAGAAAGTCACTGCGTTTCTTACAACCTCCGTCAGGATGCTCCCCTCGCTGCCCAGCCGTTGCCGGAGCGGCAGGCGCCGCACTCGGGCGGGCTCTGCTCCGTGCTCTCCCACCAGCGGCTTGTGAGGCACTTCTGGGGAGCTTCGCTTCTTGAAGAGATGACAACACCCTTCCACCTGTATCTCCTGATCCCTCCCTCACCAGAGGCTGGATGAAAGGCTTGTTCTCCAAGGTTTCCTGGGAAAACCTTCTCGAACACACCAACGAGAACGCACCCTTTGCAAGGAAGCACTGTCGGCGATGCTCTTGAGAGCCAGTAATGCCGCCAGAACATACCTTCAAACATCTAAAACCGCTTTAATAGCATCAATAATAGTAAAAGCACTGAACATCAGGTACCAAAGGGCTACAGCTTTCATCTAACGCCTCCCAGCAAGGGGTCTGGCAGGTGCTCCCTCATGCCACATCCAGCAGCCACCGACTGCACGGGAGCGTGCAGAACGCACAGATGCCATACGGGCACACCTGGCTGGGGACCAAACCAGCCACCACTTCATCCACACAGCAGAGAGCACAATGCAGGAGACAAAAATATTAATCCTTTCTCTGCAAAAATATCTAGATGCTGCTTTCTTCACAAAAAACACAGTATCCAGTAGACATAAAACAAGCTATCATTCCTAGGTGGGAAAATAAAACGTCACTATTCGCTTTAGATATACAAAATGGTAAGTACATAAATTCATGTTTTGCAATATGCATGAGAATAATAGCTGCTTCCTTTTCTTACAGAAAATAACACCTTCTAGTAGCTGGAGCTCACAGCTGTTAAATTATGTGCATTACCATCCACCAAACTCCAATACCTCGTTGCTTTATCTCTGTAACATTGCTGAAACATTGAGAAAACAATTATATCATTACCGATAACTGTGGAAGGCAAACCTGCCGTAAGACAGGCTTTCAAAATGAATACAGCCACATAGCCTGCAAAAAGCTTATTAACTTCTCAGTTTAAACCACTTAACTAAGCAATTTGCTCTCAGTATTTTTATTACTCTTCATATTAAGTGTAAAGATTATATAGGAAATACTTCAAGTACTACCATAACACTTCCCAGAAGCAGCTTCTGATTACGGCTGTAGGGCGCTGATATTGCCATCCTGCAGCAATGCCACCACCGCTGCTCTGCGCAAGCTCTGGAGTCCACACGCGGCCAGGGACGTTACTGGGTTAGCACTCATCGCATCAATCAGAAATAAGATTTAAAGAGGGATGGGAAGATTTAGGAAGATGGTTGGGGGTCATCGTGCTCCTCCCTGCACCCGAACGGGAGCTCAGGGGGGTTCTGAAGAGGTGGCAGCCAACGCTGGGCATGCTGCCAGAGGAAGAGTTGGATCCACCTGAGGACCTCCTGTGAAAACAGGCTTGAGTGTGCATATATTGTCCAGGGGGAAAAAGCCTTCTTTTCTCCGTGCTAACTACTGACCACAAACGTGGCACCAGACTGGGTATGCCCCTCTTCTGCCAGGCACGCTTCCCTAACCCGCTGCCAGGTAGGCTCTTGCTTTATGCCCAAAATATTGTATGTGATAAAATATGTTTATGCACGTTTAGAATACTGAAATATTTTTAACATACATAAACAAACGACGGGTTGTCGCTCCCCTGCGCAGAACACCTCCCTCACCATCGCGCCTGTCCTTAAAAAGATGCTTCGAACAACGCATCCTGTCTGGGAACTCAGCTCGACTATTCCCCGCGGCATCCCGGGAGGAACGCATTAATATAATGGGGTTTCGCCCGTGGCATTCTCATTTCCGAGCGCTGCTGAGCAGCACTCCAGTTGAGCATCGGGCGATTCTGGCAGGAGGAGAAGGCAGCTTACTGCAACGGATTGCTAAAACGTCAAAATATGGAACCGATTCGAGTGGTTCAACATGTTTCAACACAGAACAATATTCACTGCTAATTAATCAGTCTGGCAAATGAACCCAAACAGTAAGGATCTCTTCCAGCACTCTCACTGAATCTCTGCATTACTGGCAAAATACAAGAAAACTTCCTGCGTGCTATACAGTTGCAAAATCAGAAGTACTTTTTAGGGCAAAGACCAAGGTAAGAGGGGCTCTGCTGTCAACCGAATGGACATCACCTTCGATCTAAGAAAGAAAGAAACAATTGACAGCAAGCCATTAAGAATATCCTATTCTGAATTTAAGAATATATTTTAGGGGTTTAAACATCAGTAGCACTTTACTTCTTAACCTTTTCTATGAAACGACTGCTATTTTAAATTACTACTGTAGCACCAAAATAGAGAGATTCGGCTTTGCTGCAATGTATTTTCCATCCTTTTCCAAGTTTAAAGCTTAGCTCTTCTGTTAACAGCTGTGACAAACCTGAGTTATGCAGATTAATGGAATTTATTTCACAAATATCGTTGTGCATAACTGAGTCTTAATGAGATGATGGATCAATTGCTCTTCTCTACTGATAGCTGTCTACACAGACCACACCAAATTCTTAAAATTAGCAGCCAATAGGAGAATTATACACGAACTGTGTCAGCGATTTCTCGTTTGAAAATAAACCAAGCATGTTGGGAGGGCTGGCCCCTTCATTCCAGAAGTCGACAACCAGTTACGGAATAAACTGTTACAATCTTCTATAATTACACACGTTTTTTTCTTTCTTTAAAAGTAACTTAGAGGATGAAGCGCACTTTCCCATCAAGGTTCACATCAAGCAAGAGATTTTCAGCTGAATAGAATGAAAGCCTTACTTTAGAAAATGGCTTATGCATCTCTGGGAGATGCATTTTTAAAAAACAAAAAAAAAGGTAAGTACTTAATTATTTACGTCCTACTGACCTGGTATCAGCTGAGGTGCCAACACCACTGTGGGAAGAGGCCTGGAGGCAGCAGCTGGCCTGGCTATAGCCATAGCTACTTGATTTGTCATTAACAGAGGTTTCTCATTTCCCTGGAAGAGTCTCGATTCCTCAGGATGTATCCACGCTGAATCCAGAGCAAATGCATTATTCAAGTATATCTGTCCAACACAAATAAATAAAAGAATGTTAAGGTTTGAGACAAAACTCAGAAATAAAAGTGAGAATCAAGTATCGTTAACTCAACATTACAATACAGATAGTATCTCAATTCAGGGACAAACTTGCAAAAATAGATTGATTTCTGCTCCATCAGTGTTGCTGGCTGAGTTTAGCTGACCAGCTAAAAATTAACTAGCTTTTAACACGACTAATCAGCTGATGCAGCATCACAAGAAGAAGAGAAGAGCGGAAGGCAGTTGTGTCCCAGACACAGTTACTCTGCAGCAAGCCCACCTGCAATTCAGAGGCTTCAGCCGCCTTCTACAGAGAGGTGGGGGTGAGGGAGGGAAACGGGATAAAGTCACAAAGCCTTGTTGTAATGATTCAGCTAGGTAAATGCACAGATGGAGGTAACTGAGGGTGGGACGAGGGCGCAGGACCGCGAGTGACACCCTGGCGCCGGGGACGTGGCAGCGCTCGCGGTGACGCCACCGCTGCCAGCGCTGTACCGCGGCAGCCCTTTTGGGGAAAAACAGTGGAAGCACCAAGAAGAAAGGGAAAATGGAAAACTCTCATAATCACATCCTTTAGTAAAATTAGAACATTCTACTCCAGGTCATAAAGATAATCATTAAAGATATTTCAGTGTTTTTATAACTTCAGAAAAGTGAAGATGTCCAACTGCTGAAGTAGCCTCCTCCATTAACCCCCCCTTACAGCATTCCTCCTCCGCGGGGTTTTGCCTGACAAACTGCTGACCTTTCGCACGCTTCACAATTCACAAAACCCATAACATTTTTCAGCTCATATACTTTATATACTTTAGCCTTAAAAATACCTCAGCATACCAAGATCAGACTTACTTTGCAGTTTGGTAGCCTTTTATCGATCCAGTTTTTTCCAGCATGAGGCGGAACCGTAGATGTGTACACAGGTGGAAAAACAGGAACAAATTCCACGCTCGAAGAAGGTGAAAATCCTATGACCGGAGAGTGAGCTCCAAATATCCACTTAGGGGAAAAAAACGGGAAGAAAAGTTAACAAAAGGATTTTACCCTGAGTTAACCGAGGCTTTTCATGATTTCCTAATTATATAAAAGATGAGTACAGAAAATTTCAAACACGTCTCTTCAGTCCAACAACCATTTGTGGTTTTTTAGGCATTACACGGTGAGTGACACATGGCACTGACATTATAAACTGCTTTACAAAGCCACAAATCTGTAGCCTGGCAGTACAGCAGTACTCGGCTAATGGCTGCTACTCGCCAGGGAAGCTTGGTTCTTCTCTGCTCAAACAGAATCTCACATACAAAACAAAAACATCACTAGAAAGTCTTTTTAAAATTTGTCTCGAGGCAAATGAGAACCAAAGGAAACGTCGGAAATGTATTTTCCCTTAACTTAAACTGTTTGGCGAATGGGTTCCCACAGTAAAACCACCTCTGCAGTTTATTTAAGTGGTCTCACGCTGGGGAGTAATTGATGTTACTGTTTCATTAGACCCAGCACTACCTATTTTCTCCCTCCCACTCACTCTGCTCCCAAACCACAAGAGACGCTCGTGCTCGAAAAGGCTGGAAATCTTCACATGAAATCGAGCGGATAGTACAGCGCTCAAATCTCCGTTTCATTTTTACTTCTATCTGGTAAAAAATACAGAGACAAGGCAAAACTCTCTCGCTGTAACAGGACAAACACTCCAGCCGAAGCGCTTTACTATTTCAAGCAGCCTTACGACAGCAATTAATAATTGAAATATCCATCAGGGAAAGCACTGACGAGACAGATTGGTTCAACCGACACGACTCAAAACTTTAGTCTTTATGAATATTCAAAAAAAACCAAAACACTTGACGTTCCACACGATTGCAGGAGCATTTCTGCCTTTCTGGTGCCTTTTTGCAGAAAACGCATCCCGCAACCGGCGCGTACCGGCTGACGGAGCCCAGCCTCGCCGGGGAGACCGGCAGA
>NW_009207826.1:0-1233 GCF_000690835.1 Fulmarus glacialis
CCGGCCATCCCGCAGGCATGGCCCCAGCACCCAGCGGGGGTTCTGAGGCCCCTGTTGTGCCCCGACCCCATCACCAGGGAGCAAGTGAGGCAGGAAAGGGACCGGGAACACCGGTGGCAGGAGGAGAGGGATGCCCGCGGCCAGCAGCATGGGATGGGGGGACCTCGGGGTGACACCTGCCCGAGGCCGTGCCCAGGGCAGGACCCTTCCTCCCCCCAGCCACCCCCTCTGGAAAAGCCCCCCGATGCCGGCAGCATGGCACCTGGGCCCAGAGCTGGCAGTGGCGGGGGGGGGGGCATGGCGCCCCCCCCCCCCCTCAGCACACGCTGTCATGTGGCAGAGCACAACAACAACAAGGACTAATTGGTTAATGCGATTTCAAAACATGATTTGCAATTATAACTCGCCAGAGAGCATTCAATGATCCCGCACGTCAGGAAAGTGGGTTTTTCTCCTTCGTTTGTTCCTGGAACCTCGAAACCAATTAACTTTACAGAAGCCAGAAGCAAAGTGCTGCTCAGCAGACCTGAAGGGTGAGTTATCTCTGCGCTCAATCGCTTCCCTGCCAAGCGCAGCACTGGGAACCAAGGACCTGAGGACGAGCCCCAGGGTAACCCCGCCATTTCTCCCCACAGCACTGTGGGGTTTGGAGCGGAGTCCCAGGGCCCCCCCGCTCCCACAGCCCCCGCCAGGACGCCAGTCCCATGCAGGCTCCTCCAGCTTCCAGCTGTCAAGCACCAAGCCTGCTTGGAAGTACTTGAGGACAGGAGGACACCCTGAGCCCTAAGAGATGGGGACAAACTGTTCCTCTTGGTGTAGGGGGAGGTGCTGGCACTCTGGAGGTGCTGGCAGCAGCCCTCTCATCTCTGCCACCCAGAGTCCCCTCTGTCCCCACTGGCAGCACCCACAGCCCCACCTGGGCCAGGGACTTTGCTCCCATGGGCTTGCCATCCTGCAGCAAGGGCTCAAATGCCTTTAGGGCAATAAAGCAAGGACTTAGCAAGGACTTTAATGCCTTTAAATGCAACTTAAATGCCTTTAAAGCCAAATGAGCCCAAGTGGCCATGATGCTCTCAAAATGTCCAGCATCCAGTGCCCTGCTCCAGGGCAGCTTCTCTGGGTCTTGGCCTGTTTCCCCAGTGTCCCCAGTTGCTGGGCTCCATTGCTCCCCATATCCCACTGGAAAGCTGGGCATGGGGCCAGCAGCGTTCTCCTTTGAGCGGGTAAAGAGGT
>NW_009207826.1:1339-1557 GCF_000690835.1 Fulmarus glacialis
AACCCCCCATGCCCAGGGCCCAAGGCGCTCCACGCTGTGAGCTGCCCTCAGTCAGCTCCCCGAGCCCCGGGGTCCTCCATCCCACAGGGAGCTCAGCATCCTGCGCCGCAGCTGCCCAGGCTCCCCGAGGACGGGGAGGGAGCCCAGGCAGCTCCCAGAGCCTCTGAGGAGGCACAAGGTGGGGCCAGCAGTGCAGGACAGCCGGGCTGGGCTGCCCT
>NW_009207827.1:0-3909 GCF_000690835.1 Fulmarus glacialis
GGTGGGGCTGGAGCCTTCTCCCCAACTCCAGCCTGCAGCAATTCACAGGGCGTTCCCGTCCACCCCCCCAATGGCAATAACCCTGCGTCCTCCCGCAGAAGGTTGGCGGCGACTGGATTCGCTTCCAAGCTCCGCTTTGTCGCAAAAAACCAGGCTCTGCTCTTGTGAGGAAGGTTCTGGCCGCGTCCCCAGCTTCTGTGCCTCACCTCCAACTCAAATGAGTATTTCTTCACCCCGAGTGCCCAGAACTGCACTCAGTACCTTCAGCGAAGTCTCACCAGGGCCTTTCACAGCGGCACCGTTTCCTTATTCCGAGTGGAAGTCTTCTTCCCGACACATCCTAGGATCCCATTTGCCTTTTTCAGTGCCACAGTACGACCACAGTCTGTAGGCATTCTCAGGTTCCTTTCCTCCGTCCCTTACAGCTGATCACCCACCAATTTGGAGCCGAAATTTTCACCATTTCTCTCACCGCCATTTCTGGAAAACTTCTCATTCTTCCGTGGCTCTGCAACTCTCCCTCTGTCCATATTCCCTGTCAGCATATGTCATTCCCACATGTCCATTTTTACATTCCCACCATTAACGTAACTGTTTAACGAGAGCCATCCAAGGTCCAATCCCCCAGGAGGTCCCAACAGCTTCTGTTCAACTACAACCAGTGGTCCCTCACCCAGTACCCTTAGCGCTCTGCATTTGTCCCCCCGTTATCGTACTGACCAGTTTTGCGCTTCCTGCAGTCGAAACTACTCCCCAACATCACCGCGTCATCTCGCAGAGATTGCTCCTGCTTTTAATGCTGCAGTTATGTTGCACACTGGACAGCTGAACAAAATTGTCGCTTTTGGAAATGGGCTTCTGCCATTAACAGCAAATACAGAACTGAAATTAAAAAAGAACAAGACTGTACATTGTACTAGCAAAATATGCAAATATGGTATATAAAAATGCTCAATGTTCTGCTTTTTGGTGATCTCGCAGATCTTTCTAAAAATATTCTGCTCTTTTGTGATCTCACAGATCTCTCTCAAAATAAACGTGAAACCAGAAACTACTCTGCTGGGAGTTGAGGGTGAGGAAAAGAAACATACCTACTCCTTTCACACGGAAAAGTGAGCTACTTTTGAGAGCACAGTAAGTAGCAGTTCAGTTTGTTCAGATGAGGCAGTTAAAACATAAGTTAGCAACATTGCTTTAAAGTCAGTCCTTGAATCCATGAGAAACCCACGTGCTGCTTAGTATGGCAAACCTTGCAGAAAAAGAACCGTCATTCCAACTCTCACAAACTAGGGAAAAAACCTCAGAAGATTTCCATTATTTTTATTATCATTTTTCCAGATTTAAAATTCTTAGACGTTTCTTACTGCAATGCAGTAGCTGGGCAGGGTAAAGGCTTTTTTCCACCTAGACCCAAGACACACGGAATCACGTACCCCTTCCACCTCCCTTACGGAAGACAAACACACAACCCGCCCCTTGTTCATCAGTTCTCATAAGGAAAACTCGAGTAATATATAAGCACATACAGCACCACTATCTCCACAGCCAAGCATGCTTGTGTGGGGTGCAGATGATACATGGCCATTTTTCAAAAATCCAAATCATGGTTTATTACAACTAATGCATTAAAACATTAAAACATATATGGAGAGAAGAGATGGAGGAGTCGTTCTGGCCAAGCGGGCTGTGCAGCCTAGCAGTGGCACTTCTGCAAAACGAGCACCAGAGGGTGGTGACAATATAGACAGCAACACCGTAACTTAGAGACCACAGGTGCACAAAAGCTCTAATTCAACATTATCAGTCTTACAAGCCTAGATGCCCAGATGAGTCCAGCTAGCCCTGATCATATCCAACAACTGCACATCTATTTTGACTTCAACCTGATAAGATGGCAGCATTTCCTTTTGCAGCTGCTGAGGAATGGCCTAATGCCAGCAAACAATGGTCTTCCTCATAAGGATCATGGAGGAAATGATCAAAGCATCTCCAGAGGTGGGCTCCAGGTCCTCCTCATCCACCTCCTCAATAAGAATGATGGTTTCATCATCTTCACTTATCCCTTCTTGAGGTTCCTCACACTGTTCAGAGGAAAAACATTCTAAACATTCATCTTCACACTGCAGGTCACAGTTAGTGGGTTGGTTGAGCTTCTGGTAGTAAGTTTCAAAGGTCTCCTCTTCCTTGCACTGCAGTTCTACATGGATTTCCTGTTGGACTGAAGGTCTAGCAGGATGCACCCAGGACTAGAAGGTGGCGAGTAATCTTCCTCCACCTCCAGCTGCAGGCTGGCTTTGTAGCCCACCCTTTCTGAGGTTTGTCTGGAATCAGCTGAGTGTTCCTCACCTGTGTGACAACTGTCATTAATAGAAACCAAGTCCGCCTCCATCCTATGGTATCATATAGTGCTTACTTGTTAGTAATTGTGGAGGCAGGCAGTACAAATTCCTGTGACCTCTCATGGTTGGCTTCTTTCATGTCAGGTTCCTTAGAAAAGAAACAAGAATTTCATTATCTGCCAGGCAAAGCTAGCATTTAAGATGTCAGTTTAATTGAAAATACTTTAGTAATAAGACATAACGCAGAACACTCCAAATGGTGTCTTACGGGTTAGATCGAGGACCCAGGGCAACTCTATTCAGTACACCGTGTCTTCTGTTGTTGGTCTGAGATGAGACAGAAAAGGGCTTCTATGGCAGGGTAGTAAAACCAGCATGTACACACCTCAACACTTAGACTGACAAAAGTGTCAACATACTCATAAAATTCACAAGCACAGTCCCAAAACTAGCCTCTTGCTTTCAGTAAGGAAGAACAGGCCACTCTACTAATGTTTCCCTTTTAACCTAAAATGAAAAACGAAATTCAGAGGTCTTACCACACGTACACATCCTTAGCCCTATCAAGTTCCACATATTTTAATTTTTCCTCCTAATACCGAGGTACTTAAAATGTACTCTGCCTTCTATTTCATATGTTGCAACTACAAGCACATGTTTTCATTAAATTCTGTATTCCAAGCCTTTCCCATCAGCCTTGATGAGTTATTCCAGCACACACAAAAAATAAGCTGCAATCCTCAAGGAGAAGGCAGCAGAAAAATAAGTGAAACACCTATCTGTTTACAATATATGATTCCTATTAAAATTACATTATTGGTGCTTTGTACCCGTCCTACATTTATATTCCCAACACACATATATGGACGCCAAATTCTTCTTTTTATGCATGCTACCTCACTTTTATGTGTTTTAAGTGTGAAGAGTCTGTCAGGACAGATGAGTATCTGTAATCTATTTGTCATTTAGATCTGCTTTGGAGTAATTTTGAAATTTTTTTTTTAAAGGATTAGACTCTACATCCCATGTTTCCCTTAAATTCAGTAAAAAGTGCAAACTCACTTGATGTCACAATGGGAGCTTAATATATTTTATGAAGGGTTTAAAATCACATCCCATCAAATTTGAATTTTTATTGGCCATATAGGTTTCTCCCCTGACATCTGGCTACTTTGTTTTAGGACTGCCATAAACACTTTAAACATCTGAGAGCTTCAGACTCCTTTACATAAAACAAAACAAAACAAAAAAATCAACGAAGTTTTCTTCTAAGTAGGAGCTGAATTCAGAGAGACTTAACTGATATTTGGCTGAAGCTTGGAACTTTTAACCCCCCCCAGCGGAAAGATGGGCTCCCTTTAGCACAATGAACTCTGGTGAAAGACCAGCAATAGCGATTTACTGTTAGAGATACTGAATTTCATAAGAACACCATCACAGAACCCAACAGCAAGTGCTCTCCTACCAAAGCTGATTACACCACATGCAACATGCTACAGCCACAAAGAGGGAGAGAGAGCAGCCAACACTCCAGCAGTACCCTGCTGAGAGTGCGATTAAAAGAAGGTTC
>NW_009207827.1:3955-5023 GCF_000690835.1 Fulmarus glacialis
AGCTCTGATGCTGTCCTCTCTCAAATCACCTCAAGCAAGGGTTTGTTCCACTATCTCTAGCCAGCTCCAGCCTGTTACCGTAACATGCTTTTTTCTGTGAAGCTTGCCAGGATATTCTAGGTCTTTGGGTCCCAGTCAACTGGCATCTCATAAAAAAGGCATTTGGAACAAACGAACATGTTGAGCAAAACAAGTCCTAACTACAGCCAAAGTCAGATACAGTTACAAAATCTAGAGTCAAGCTGTAAAGAACATGGAACAATTAATAGGAGGAAACTAGGCAAGGACTGCAAAAAGCATGTTAGCCAAGTAATGACATTCTGGCACGCTGTTCTTTCTCAAACTTACATTTTCCTTTGTGCATATCGATCTAGATTGCCAACAAATCTCTATGCAAAACTGTCGTGTGATTTTGCTAACATCCCAGCCCAACTCTGACAGCTCAATTCAAGTGCTGGACATGCAAGACTGTAAAGGAGTCTGCAAAGCAATAACCTGACCCTTCTAGTGCAGGACAGAAAATGCATATGCAAGGACATCCATGCCCTATGGCTTCCTGCAATGACAGGCTGTGATTTTTACAGGAGATGTATCAGTTATTTGCACATGTACCTTATACATGCTTGGCTTTGAAAACCCACCAAATGCGTACACAAGCTTGTTAAAGAGTTAAAGGAGAAATCTCTACCCGCTGAACAGTTCTCTCCATACCCTTGATCTGTACTTACTTGTTTTTATTGTAACTCTTGGATTAACAGGTTGACTCAGAAGAGCATCTGATGATCTATTCAAAGAACCATTCAGCATAAAGGATTTTTACTGGACTACATGATTAAGCCTAAGTGGGACATTTTTAGTGGTGCCCCGGGAAAACACGCACTCTCTGCGTGTTCTTTTTTGATTAAAAAGGAAGCCAAACGAGCAGCTCTGGCTGAAACACGGCACTTCGCTCCAGCCACCCCAAAACCCGGCGAGGGGAACTTCCCAGCCCTCTGCCCCAGGGCCTGTCCCCCTTCGCGTCTCCCGGGGCAAAAGGGCGATGGGCGGGCGGGAAGCTCACACTGCCCG
>NW_009207828.1:0-32997 GCF_000690835.1 Fulmarus glacialis
TCTCCTCTCCCTATCTCCCTCTTTTTTTTTTTCCGACCCAGCGCTGAGGAACTGGCCCAGCGCGGAGCTGAGCTCCGCTGTCTTAACCCTCACATGCTTCCTTCTCCTATCACGTCTCTCCGTCCCCATCCCCCTCCGTCGGGGTGCGGGCCCTGACCTCTGGTGCTGCGGGTTCGCCTCCACCCTGCTAGCGCAGGTTTTTTCTTTCAGAACAGGGCTTAGAGCGCTGCTGTAGCCCGGTGTTTCTCCCCGCGTCTCTCTGTTTTCTTTCCTTCCCGTGATCCCGAGCCGTCCTGTTGTCCCGGCCCTCTGTTGTCTGCCGGGTCTAGGCTTCGGGGTCGTTGCCCTTCCCCGTCCCCCTCTGCCTGCGGGCAGTGCCGGTCTCCCGGTCGTGGCTCGGAGAGCGCGGTCCCGCGCAGTGTAGCCGAGGCCTCCGCGCGCGTAAAAGAGGAGGGACTGGGTCCTTTTGTGAGAGGTGCGCTGCCTCTCCTGACTGCTGGCCCGCAAACAGAATCTTCGGGCCAGGCTTCCTGAAGCCGTCGGGGAGGTATGGCCAACGGTTGTTAAACCGTTGAAACTCATTGATCACGCAGCTGAAGACTTTCTCTCAAAAAGCTGCTGTGGTTTTGTAACCTTGTTAGGCCTGCTTCTTCTCTTTTCCTTCTGATTGCTGCGGTTTTTCATGTACACGTATGACTGGACCCTTCCATTTTCATTGTTTTTTTTTTCAGTAGTGATGATCAGGGCAAGGAGGAATTAGAAGCTGCTTGAAACAGGAATGAAATGTGCGCTTTGTCCTTGTTCCATCACTATTTACTCTTTTTAATTTTGCAGAGATTTTTTCTTTGTTCACTCTTTAAGAGATGCTTTAGAGGAACACCTGAGCATCCTTTTGGTGACTTTCTCTGATGAACCAGTGACAGCAGTTTTGCAGTTACATAGGATTACTGCCTGGGGAAACAAGCAATGAAATTTTGGAACAGCAGTGTCATATTCCAATAACTATATTTACACGAATATTGTTACCCTTTTGTAGTGTTAGTTAAAAAAAAAAGAAAAACACATTCCCTAGGCTGAGAGTGCTGTACCTGGCTGTGCAGTGACTGCTGCTGGTTCCTCAGGTGGGGTAAACAAAATCTGTTCTTGTGTTGATTGCTTGGACAAAGATGGTTATATAGCTAAGCTCTTTTCAGCTAAATAAACTAATCTCTGCAGGGAAAACTAACTAGTCTGAGAAAGTTGAGCGACAAATATGCTTTGTTGTTTATTTTTTAAAATTTTTTCTTCAATCTCCCATTTTACAGTAAGATTTATATTTTTAAAAATTATTTTCTTGTCTGTATTCCCACTGTGGTTTATTTTTAGGAAATACTTATGTTAGGTTCATCCACAGAACATTTGTATTAGGTTCCTTGATGGATCTGTTGTTCGTGTTACAAAGCTGATACAGCTGTGTGGTTTCAGTATTTCTGCACTCCTTCCGCCAAATGTAGAAGTAAAATAATGTTTTGAGAGTATGTGAAGTCTGAAAAGTCCTACGTAGCAGATTCTGTGACTGCTACTTCTTAGCTGACTTGTTCTTTTTTTTTGTGGTGGAAAATTTACCTTTTGGAAGGAGCTGCTGACTGTGTTGAGTCTTCATTTGGAAAACTTCTTTTCAACTGGAATTTCTCAGTCAATTTGGCATGTGGCAGTGTTTTGTCTACTGGTATTTTTTTATAACTGAACATAACGGCAGGTACTTGATTCATTTGTAGTTCGGGGTTTTTGTTCCGCTAATGAAGGACATTTGTAAGCAGTTCTTTTTTTCTTCAGTAATACTTTTTTTGTTGATGATGCTGCTAAAGTACTTGAAATAAGAAATTATATTTCACACTGTAACATATTATATTTCATTTTCAGTGAAAGTGCTCACAGGCATAAAATTAAGCATGTGTAACTTCAGAGCTTTAGTGTTTAGTCTGCTATTCCCAATTGGATAGAACTCTATTACGCACTGAATGTCCCAGTGCTTCAGTTTGTTATATGCAGGCAGGTGGAACTGAGAGAGTATGGCACAAGTTTTCAATGGGAGAAAGAACTGCAGAAACTGGAAAAAAGTTTGTAAAGAACCGGCTTTTCTGGAAGTTGCCACAAATAAGAATTCTAAGTACTCTTTCAGTTCTCCCCCCCTTCAGTTTAAACACTAAATAATGTGATGTGCTTTTAAAAAACTAAATGCCAAAAGAGTAAGGGAGTTTAAGTCCTTTTATATTCTGTCTGTGTAGATGCATATTGTTCCAAAAGCACTTCAATGAGAGTTCTTGCAAGTCGTGATGAAGTCTGATACCAAGATGAAGATGCTTATTGATATGTATAAAGTTTTGACTTAAAGAGAGATTAATTAGAAAGTGTTTTTCTGTTTTGCCTGCCTATTTGTGAAGAAAAAATGTTCATACGTAAATAATGATAATTCAGTTAAATTTTTAAATTTTCCCACAATATGATCAGGAATTTTACTTTTTTTTAAAAAAGCTTATTTTTAGCAGCATTAAGATACTGTCCATGTATATGCTTTGCCTATAATTTGTGATTTTAAAATTATAATGTTAATTAATCTGAACAGGAAATTTAGAATAATCATGGAAATAACTTTCCAATGAGACTGCATAATTTGCACTATTTAAAAACTTGCATTTCTAAAGTGTTGGGTAAAATCAAATCATTGTAGGCATTGTAGAGGGTTTTTTAATTATTATTATTGAGCTCACTCATTTCTTTATTGACCTTTTTTTTAAAGCAAATGTTGATCAAATATGCTCAGACTAATTAACATCTGCTCTGTTTTTGTGTCATTTTGTTTCAACTTAAGCAAGTTCTGTATTAAGAATGTGGCTGGTTGAACAGAAGAAATCCCCCCCCCTCAAGCAAGCATGGTGATTTAATGGAAAGAAATTGACAGAAGAATTAGAAATATAGTGGATGTGCTAGAGCTGAGTTTATGGACATAAAGAAGAAAAAAAGATTTTAAGTCATGCTTCTTATCCAGTGACTTGACTTTTGGAAAAGTCATAGGATTTTATCACCATTGAATGTTCTTTGTGAGCAGGTTAGACAAATGAGGCTTTTTTATCTTTTATTGCTTTCAGATGACAGGCAATTCTTATTTCCTTTCATATTTGTCATTATTTTTAATAACACATTGTTCATTTTGTGTGCATTCTGTGATGCAACTTTATTAAAATGTTTCCTAGAGCAGAGAACAAGTTGGGGTCTGAACAAACCTGCACTTCAGAAGCTCTGCTTGAAACTTTGATCAATTATTTTTTTGAGCTTCTGATAATCTTTGATTTCTGTAATCCTAAAAGTTTAGTAGTTTTCTACCAATATTGATGTGCTGTTTGTCTAAACAGATAAAACTTTTTATCAGATCAAAGATAGAACTCCATTTTAGAACTCCACATTGGTTGTCTTCCTTCATTCTAATGAGGTGCCTCTTCCTGCTCTGTGCAGAATCTCACAGTGATCTCAGTCTAATAAAGCACTTGAAGAAATACATGATTTTGCATGCGAGCCACCTTGTTGAAGGAAGTATGCATAGTTCATATGTATGCAAGCAGCTTTTGGATTAGCTTAACTTTGAATGTGTCTTGTATTTGCTTCATGAAGCTTATATGGAAAATACTTAATTTCATATGTGTTCTGTTAGTTACCTAAATCTGATCAACTTTGAGATCATTTCTTTGGCAAAAAAAAAAAAAAAAATATTGGGGGGGAAGTCTGTTTAGCTATTGTATTCAACCTCTCCTGTAGTGGCAGTCCGCCACCTCTGTGGAAAGGAAGGCCCATTGCTTTCCATACCTCTTGAAATACAGGCTCGACGGTCTGCTTATGCTCAGGAGTTCTGCATTCACTTCGAGATTGCTGTGATCACCCTGTGGTTTCTAATGACCAGTGTGAGAAAGGAGACTTTTTCTGGAAGTAATTTTTTTTCTTAATCAAGCTTAATAAATTCTAGATTGTTCTGGACCGTGTCAGCTGGGAAGACTGCTCTTTTTGAAAACAAATTCCGCTTCCTATCTTCCATATGTGATAAAAGAGTGACTACAGAACCCTCCCTGAAGAGGCGTATTTTCAAGCCTCAATGAGAAGATTAACTTGTAATTTCAAAAAGTTTATTGCTGAAACTTCCTCTTCCCTTTTTTTCTTTTCTTTTTTTTTTTTTTCCACTTTTAATCAGAGCAGTATTGTTGATAAATGCATAAAGTTTGCTGATGTTGGTAACTTTTAGAATATACATGTCTTCAAGATAGCACAACTTAGAAGTTGCTTTTTATGCAGAAGCCTGTTACATATACTATTGAAATATTTATAGAAGAACAGCTAATTAAGGGAACAGTTTTTATTATAGAGTGACAGAACATAGTATGAAGCAAAAATTATTTAACTTCTGTGAGTTTCAGGGAAAGTTGGTAGATTCCTGTCAAAACAGTGGTTAAAATGTAGTCTTGTCCTTTCTCATAAATGAGATGTCACTAAATTGACAGTTTTATCCAGTGAATGTAGGCTGCTGCTATATTTCTCTTTCTTTTTTGACTGCTTATATTTTTCTGTCCCCTTATAAAGTTGGACTTTATCTATTTTTTTTTTAGTTTGGGCAGGAGTTTTTAACAGGATTTTTGTGAAGTCTGAACTATCATTTTGCTGGCTTAATGGTATTGCTAGACTACTTGTTGTCTTGTCCTTTTTTCACCCCATGTTTATTTCTTCTTAACAAAGTCAAATGAATTTCAACTGAAATTTGTGTGTGATTTAATGTTGGGGTTTTTTTTTCTCCCTTTCCATTTCACTTCCCATTCTTTGCTATAGAAAGCCTAATTTAAGCTTATTCAGTTCTTTTTATTTAGTGTCTCACTTTAAATCTTGATAGCCTTTTCTGTCATACTCTGAAATGGTAAGGTGTGAGGTGAGGTAAGGCATGACAGAAGTTCGGGACAGAAGAGTGGTGTAGAAGAAAGATCAATTTTGTCTTTTCCCCCCCTCCCCCCCATGTTCTTTATCTTACCCTCTCATGATAGGTGGAAGACTGAAAGAATACTTCTTAAAGACTTTTGCAATTCTACTTTGCATAGAAGTGTCTCGAATGCTTTTAAAACAGTAATTATATTGGAAAGTAGCATTTCTTTTGAAGGATGCGAGGAAGATAAATGGTAGATATAACTTGCATCAATTATATGGTTTAAACAGTTGTACCAGTATGGATGAAACGCATTGACATGACTGACATCTTGCTCAGCTGGACCATCTAAAGTTGTTGATAGTTGTTCAATGACTGGGTTTATGTGATCATGAGGTAATGGCGGGGGGGTGAGGGGGGTAGGGGGGGGAAGATATCCTTTTCATACCACTTTGTTTCATGTTGTTCTTTCTGGGAAGAGAGAAGGTAGAAAGGATGAAAAATACTCTTCAGTGCTCCCTTTAAATGCATCTAGCTGTGCAGTTTCTTATCCAGAGAATCAGTAACTGAAGCTGCAGTCTTTAGGTTTTGTGTTTACCTACAATAATTTCTTTGGCTCCAAATTCCACTTCTTGGTGAATCATTAATCTAATTTCCTGGTATGTCCTTGAAGAAGCCACCACATCGTATTCTGAGGGAGCATGCTGTTCCAATTGAGATCTTTTAAATTATTATTTTAGATGGGTGTTTTGGTGTGGTTTTTATTTGGGATTTTTTTGTTTTTGTTTTTGGTTGTGGGGTTTGGTTTTTTTTTTGTGTGTGTGTGTTTTTGTTTTGTTTTTTGGTTGTTTTTTTTTTTGTTTTGCCCTGGGAAAAGTATTACTGACAGATGTAGCATTTGTTTTGAAAGGGAAGTCTGAGCTGAAGAATATTAGGAAGTTAGCGGATTGTCTCTTCCTACAGGCTGTCGTGACAGCAAAACTAGATAATTTGACATGGTCACAGTGAGTATCTGCCTATAAGTTTGTAAGGGTGAAAGTAGTGACTGGACAGTTGCATAATAAAGCCAAAGGCATTAAAATGCATACTGTTTTGTAAAATAGTTGTGGGATGAGAAGCTGAGTTTGAGAAATGCAGTCTTATCTGTGGCCCTTGAATGACTGAGGATCTTTAGAACAGAAAGATAAGAAAATGTTGAGGATCCAGAGAGGAATTTTAGTCTTTTCTGCCTTAAGCAGTATTTAAATTAATTTCTGTGATAAAGGTGGAGCCAAGGTCAGAATGTATAAATTGCTTAAAGACTAGTACAGAATTGAGAGATTTTAATGCTTTGGATAATGGAGGTGTCTGTTTTCTCTCGTTAAAGATGACATATTAAGAAAGAAGGTCAACTGTTTAATTTTCTCGTTCATATTGCAGAATGGATATAAATTGTTTATGCAAAACAATTGGGTTGGTCTGTGATACAGACTAAGATATAGCTTGCTAATTATTTCCTTATAGTAGGAAGTAGAGGAGGAAAATTCTTTAAAATCTGCCTTTCTGCCTTAAAGCCTGAATCTCTTAATCCCTGCCTGTAGTCTTGCTGATACAAATCTTATTAGGTACTTTTTCAGTGTCATCCTTAAGTCCTTAAACTCTTGCAGATTATTGTGATTCCCTTAGTCTCTCCTTTTGAAGCACTGTAGGAGATATAACTAGGTGATCTATGTTGCATCAGAAGATGAGATGTAATTGCCTGCCAATGACAGACACAGTATGCAACTGCTAACAGGTAACCTCTCTCTAGCTGCAGTTTACATCTACAGTTACTTTCTTTGAGGAAGTTTGAAATGTGTAAGACCTTACGCTGTCACCTCTGTCACTCCAATTTTAAAGTTGTATGTTTGTGAGTGCAGCCCTTAAAGGGTTTAAACAGATAGTTCCAAAAGGACTTGACCTACATGAAGTGATGTAACATTTGCTTTTGGCAACCCAATACAGATTCTTTGTCATAACTGATGCTATTAGAAACTGTACGGGCGGTGTCATAAGATGCTTCAGTTGAATAGATGAGGACACTAAGCTAACTTTTACATTGTATGGGAGTGATTGGGTCCTTGGTATTTTTTGGCACCTCCCAACACTTACAGATTGTGCAGTATCTGGTTTTTGAGGTTTGTTTTGTTCAAGTTTACAAAGTTCTTGTTGTTCAAGAATTGATCTTTCAAATGTAAAAAGTATGGATAACACAGTATCCCCATGAAGGAGTGACTGAGGAGGGTGAATTCATTGTCTTTTTATTGAAGGATGTTTTCTAAATCTGAATGATGTCACATTAAATGTTTTTCTATATTGCTGATCACTTTTACTAGGGAGGGAAGTGGAAATAATTCCCAGAGAAATTGGTAATTGTTGCAGGGGATGAAGTGTAAAGGGAACAATTAAGGAGGCTATCAAACAATGAAGAGTACAAAAATAGAGGCAAGATGATTAAAAAGCATGTTAGTGGTTCTAAAAGGAAATTTTTTTTTTTTAGTGAACAGTGGATTTCAAATGTAAAAATAAAAACACTAAATAAAATTTGGTAATATTTAAGTGCACACGCATCCTTTTATTTCGGTGAAAGTCATATAGCTAGATCAGCAGATAGCCACCTTAAGGGTAACCTGCAATGCAGACCTCATTATATGGTCCTTGTGTCACAGCCAAGCTTCCCATTTGGCCTTCATTGATAAGTTTGGCAAGGCCTATCATCCCAATAGGTGACGCTTTCCATGTGTCCCTTGTCCTTTTTATTGAGGTAAAGGGGAAAGGTACTGTAGCTGTAATACTTGTTAGTACAGAGTCTCCTGGGTTCCATTTCTGGTGGGTTTATTGTCTTGAAATGTGAGGACAGCATCCTTTGAAAAGAACTTCAGCCCAAAGTACTGAAGAATTTAACTGCGAAAGAAAATGCAAATCTGGATATAGGCAGAGTAAGAAATAAATTGAGAGAAACATTGTGAGGACAGGCAGGAGGAGAAATGATGCAAATAAACATGAAATGTAACGCTTATGGCAGGGGAATTTGCTATGCATTTTTTTCATTAAGATTTTTACACATTTTTTGTGAAGTTACAGATGTATATAGCATACTATTCTGTAGGGTTTTTTTATAGTTGAGCTCTCTAGAAATGCTGTACACTGTAAAATGTGAGGAAATCCTAACCTGCTCTTTGTTTGCTTGTTTTCCTAGTTTTTCTCTTGTGTGCATTACCACGCAAGAAAAAAACCCTCCTGTCTTTACTTTTGTTAGATTGCTTTGAACTGTACTATGACACATCTTGTTTTATATGGATTAAGTTGTATGCAAGGAAAACAGGATAACAATGAGGAAGAAAAAGTAGGAAGAAAAATAATTTATGTTGCATATATCTATGTGCATGTATTATGCGAGTAAGTATGTGCATAGATAGGTTTTGACTGGAAATCTTTGGCCATTCTGTTGAACTGAGAGTGTCTTAGTAATAATGTGTAGGAGTAGAATTTGGGATATTTGATACTGAGAATACATAGTTATTATTTTAGGGGGGAAATCATAGTTATTGATATCAATACTTTAATATATTTGTGCTAATTAGTTTTTAGTGTATCTATGTATCTTACAAAAAATCTGAAAGGGGAGGAGGGTAGCTTTGAAAATACAGTAAAACACTGAGAACTCAGTAAGCTTATTGTTAGAACATAGACACTTATACAGTTTTAAAGATATTTAAAAAAAAAAAAAAGTTGTTTTATAAAATAGTTTCTTGCACTTTACCTGCTGGCTTTTCAATTTGGTAGATAACATCTGAACTCCAGCAGAGTTTTATAATCCCCACGTGCTTAAATATACTAAATGTTCTTTTTCCATTAAGGTTAATGTTCGTGAAGAAATTGAAGAGTTTTTTCCAAGAATGTGGAAGATAAATCAAGATAAAAGAAGGCTAATGAAAAGTATTAAAGATCAGAAAATTAAAATTGAATGGGGGAAAAAATTGAACAGAAGATTGGTCAGATAGAAGCACTTGAATATTTTTTTAAGGCTATAATGAATTGTTTGAATTGGGGAAGAATACACGAAGTATGAAAAATGAAAAACTCAATGAAGAATGAAGAAAAGTAGAAAGCAAGAGTGAAGTAGAATTAAAAGAATCTGGAAGAATGAATGGGTCCTAGGTTAAGTAAATGTATGGTTTATGTTCCAGTGTCTGTATGATCAAGTTGTAGATGAATTTGCATGATTGCTTAGTTAATAGAGAATTGGTGATCTGGTTCAAGCAGGGATCTATTTGAGGAAAGCATACAATATTAACAGTGGGTTAGCAAAATGAAATTTGTTTTGGAGGGTATTGCCTAACCATTTGTTTTTCAGGAGCAATCAATATAATAGAATTACTGTACTTTTAAATGTTAGGAGTTAGGCATTTATACAACCAATACCATTTTTAATACTGTCTTTTTTGTTAGGAGTCTCGCTCCCAGTCAAAATCTCCAGCTGGGAGTCCTGCTCGTGTAAAATCGGAGAGCAGGTCAGGATCTCGCAGTCCATCGAGGGCTTCCAAACATTCTGAATCGCACTCTAGGTCAAGATCAAAATCAAGGTATGTCCAGGAAGTTATTCATGTTGATTCAGTGTTATTGCTTATGCCTCTTCTTTTGGTACATTGATGAGATTTCCCTTTGTTGTAAAAATTATAAACCTTCTGGGGTGTGTTAACAGGGCTATGTTAATTTGCATGTTAGTGGTTATATAGGTGGTCAAAGTTGGGGAAAGATTCCATGAATAATAAAGGATGGGTGTGAATAGAGAAAGTAATATAAATAGAAGAAGTAATGTAGAAATCACAACTAAAACTTGTAGGTTTATCTCTTCCAGAAGAGAGAGAAGGGATTGCATCTCAATTCTGTAAAAGCTCCTGCCTCCTTCCCCCAAAATCTTTTGGGGGGGAACTCTTGTGTGGACCTCTCCTTTAGGAAAAAAAGAAAAGTCAAATGAGAACTGCAGCAAAGGTAGTCTGGGTTAGATAAAAGGAGTAAGCTCTGTAACTGTTGGAAATGTTGGAAGACGCTACTTGGGGAAGTTCTTGACATACCTTCATTGGAGGCTTTAAAAACAAAATCTAGGCTTTAAAAACAAAATCCGAGAACTACGGCTTAAATTGGGTGTGGATAGCTTCTTGATTTGTAGGAGCTTTAAGATTTAAATTCATTTTTTGATGCTGCACATGTCATTCTCTGTCCTCTTCTACGCCAAGTGTGTGTGTGCAGAGGCAAAGTTGTATAGCTCTCAGTTCTGAGAGCTTGCTCAGAACAGAGGAGGAATGTCTGTCTTTTTTCCTCTAAATATGTCATAAATACTACCTGGCTGATACTACCTATCTTCTCTCTTCCCTTGTATCATCATACTGATGAAAATGGGGAGAGCTACCGAATCCTTCTTTCATCAATGGAGAGAGAAACCAGAAAACAGCATTTGTAGCTCTGGAGGGGGAAGAGGAATTGCATAGTATTATGCTGCTGTTCCTCCCCAGTTCTTGGGAGAGATCAGTAATCCATCTTCCCTATTTATACACTTTATACCAGGGCAGCTGAAAAAGAGTTACTGTGCTCTGAATTCCCAAAATTCAGCCTGGTGCTATAGCTTCTCTTCTTGCAAGGTTTAGCCAGATAAGAACTACCTGTTGTTAGGATATAATGCCTGTATGAAATTATGCAACTTTGATGGAATGATGCCTGTTTAAAACTGAGCTTATCATTGGCGAGATGTCTGCAAAGAAATGCTTGAGGAGTTAAGCAGGGTTTTTTTTGTCTTGAATAATTTTCAAGCCTATGTGAACTTCATTTGTAGATACTGTAGATATTAAATCTTTTGATTTTTCAGCCAAGACAGTACTTTACACTGTGACATATCTGGTTTCTGTATCGTTGTGCAAGTGTTAGTTACATGTGCAGCTAAGCTGATAAAAGTTTAAACTTTGAACTTCCTGAAAACTGTTGTGAATATAATCCTCACTGTATGCCAGAAGCACTCTCACAAAGTTAAAAATGATGCTACCGAGCAGGTTATTAGAGATCCGCACAATCTTTACATGTGCAAAGTAGAAGAAACTTAAATATTTTAGTTGTAGAGAGCCTCTGAAAAAAGATTTTTCTTTAGGAAATGTAAGGCTTACAATTCAATACATTATGTGCATATGACCTAACTAAAAGCTTTCTCTTTGTTGAAGATCCAGGTCCAGAAGACACTCGCACAGACGTTACACTCGTTCCAGATCCCATTCCCATTCTCATTCCCATAGGAGACGTTCTCGAAGCAGATCATACACACCAGAATACCGTCGTCGAAGGAGCCGTAGTCATTCTCCAATGTCCAACAGGAGAAGGCACACTGGCAGCAGAGTATGTCGTGTTCGTCAAGGCTGAGTATCAACCAAACAATTGCTGCTTACATCAGTGTAGTCCAGGTTACGTGCAGGCTGAGTGTGACCTGCTTGTCACTGGAGGATATGGGAATTTGCTGGGGGGGGAAGCAATCTCTGTCCTTACAGCTGGGCACTTCATTTCTTGGGCCTGCAGCTGGCAGGGCAGTTGTAGAAATTCATTGAAAATCATACCATTGCAAGTCAGTATGTGCAGATAGGGTGACATCTGCCTCTGCTCTAGAAGTTGAACCCCTTCTGATTTTCTTTTTGTTACAGTTCCTAGTATATGTACCCTTCACAAAAAGGAGACCTTTTCTGTGCATGCTTGCAACATGACAGTATTGATAAGATTGACTAGAGGAGCCAAAGAAGACAATTCTCAAGTGTTTATTTGCTTATAATATACAGCATATTATGTTGACAGTTGCTTGTGATTTTATACCTCTGAGTAATTAATTTGGTTTAACTTGAAGAAATAAACCCATGTGTTATTAGCTAATGTGTAAATCTTAATAGACTAGAAAAATTTACTGTTATGAAAAGGATCAGTAAGCCTCTCAAAATGTGAATGAGAAGTATCTCTGTATGGACAGGAGGAAGTATAGGTACACCAGCCAAGATCTAAGATACTAATCTTATGTCATTCCGAGAGATTTCTCCCAGTGGCCTCCTTTATAATCCGTTTCGGTGCCTTGGCTTCTGGTTCCACATCACTTCAGGCTGATCTAAATGAGTGCCGTTACACACAGGTCTGCCTCTTCCTTGGTGAGGGCCATGGTACTTTTCTGATCCTTTTAGTTTTAATCTGGTTTAGTTTCTCCAAATTTTTTACTAATACTGTCAAAAAGAGTATAGTTTTTTGCAGGCTTATGTTGGTGAAGCAGCTCACCAGGACCAGATAATACCAATGTGAGGGAGAAGACAAGAGTGTGTGGAAAAGGGCAAGACTACAGCAGTGCTAATGTACAGTGGCTTAAGCTGTTGCGAAGCAATGTTCATAGTTACACTTTTTGTGGATTGTTGCCAGTGTGTAATCATGATGTAGTAAATATGAATCTAATGTCTTGAAAAATTGGCAGGAATAACTGAACTTCAAAAGGGTTAGCAGATTTCCTGGTGAAAGGTGAATGAAACCACTTTACTACCTTAGGAAATATTAGAATATCGTGCTCTGCGAAGAAGTCTTTTTTTTGCCTTGGAAATGACTCTGTGAAACATGAAACTTGTTTTCACAGTGAATTTCACATTAATTCTAAGGAGTGGTTCTAGTAGTGTCAAAACAAAACTCAAATCAACCAGATTTGAATCTCCTAAATAGCAAGGTCCTAAAGACACTGGGGAAAATTGGTAGCAATTTTGCCACTTCTGATCTTGTAGAGGGAGCTTGCATACTGTGTTGATGGGAGGCAGTACAAAAACCTAATATAAAAGCTGTCTTTTAGTCCTCCACAGTCAGTTTAATCCTTCCAGTGGTGGTGTAACTGTCACTTGTCGCTTAGGGTGTGCAGACTGATTCTCAGTACTTTTCTTGCCTCAGAAAAGGTAATAGGGTTTAAGTGTAAGGGGGTTGTAAAAAAAGGACAATACTGATACGTACTGTGTGGAGGGACTTGTCCAAACAGTGATTTAAAAGACTGAGAGTTTTCATTAGACTCACAAGAGTTTAAATAATAAAAGGAGTATAGCTGTTAATGCCACTGAATTATCAGATAGACTGAAATATAGAGTAAAAAGTAAACCTAAACCTGTATAATTAAAACTTTCAAATGACAAACTGCCAGCTTTTGTTGTGCTCTTCAACTATAATAAGGAATTGTAGAAGATGCATGTCTTAAAACAAAAGTTTGAACTTTGACAAAGGGGAAGAAAGGAACTTCAAATATATGAGTAGTTTGGGCATCTTATTTTCACAATGGATTCCTGAACAAAAGCTCTGAAAAGAACACGACAGAAGATCTAAACCTGTTCATTCTTTGAATCAGGCTGAAAGGCAAGCCCTGAGGCATAAATTACTGTGCATCAGTCGCTTTGAAAATCTGAAACTGAAATACAAATTTCAACTGTGTCAACTTCCAGTTACTATTTTAGCAGAAACATTAAGATCTCTATGCCTGTTGCTGCATCTAGTATAACAGGTGCCAGAAGCTTAACTGAAAAAAAACGTAAATTTTGATCAAAGTAATTCTTACAGTGGAATTGGCATTAGATGAACTCTCTCACATGTAGGAATAGAGAAATTGTACCTTGCACAATTGTGCAATTTCATATTTGACTTCCTTTAGTTGAAGCGAAATGTATTAAGTAGATCTGTATCCCACATCATGTTGAAGAATCAAGAGTCTCACTCTAGAAAAGCGTGCATACTTTTGGATTACGTTTTCACAGAACTGACCTTCAACACTTGTTACTATCTAGATGAAAGAAGCAGGTGGTTTTCATCCAGTTTACAAGTGGAAAGAGATAAACTTTCAAATGTAAATATTGACTTTCAGTATAGTTGGATAGGAAATGTTGAGGGGGAGGAAGTTTTGGTAGAAGCTAAATTACAGTTCAACTGTCCATGCTTAGGAGCTCAAATGCATTTAGTGTGTGCAAGTGGAGGGAGCGTGCACTCTTTAGTACCAGTGGTGACTGTGCAGAAAGGCTGAAGGTAGGAATTCAGGATGTCTGACCTGTTCTTAGCACAGACTTGTATGTCATGTCTGCAGCTTGGTGATTTGAGTGTGAAATACTAATAGGTTCCTGTTATTCTATAGCTTTTCTGTAATCAGAATGCTTAATTTTTATCAACTGAGTTTTTCACCAACATGAAGAGTTCATCTTTGTCTTTTTTCTAAAATAAAAATCATGACAGTAGTTGCTTTTTGAAAATGTCTTACAATTGGAATGATAACTGTTGAAGCATTAAGCATCGTAGTAAACGATGTTTACTTTTCTTCAGATTAAAAAATTTTAATAATTGAGAAATCTTGATCTGAGAATGTATAATGTTGTTTTTGAGAATGTTGTTTTTTATGAACTTAATTGGAGTTGAATATTTGTCTTACCAGGCTAATCCAGATCCTAATACATGTCTTGGAGTGTTTGGTCTAAGTTTGTATACTACTGAGAGAGATTTGCGTGAAGTCTTTTCCCGTTACGGACCTTTGACTGGTGTCAATGTGGTTTATGATCAACGGACTGGACGATCAAGAGGATTTGCTTTCGTTTATTTTGAGAGAATTGATGATTCTAAAGAGGTAAATTCATCCTTTACTACTTTTAACAGGTGTGTTTCTTGTGCATTGTCTTCGTGAATATTTCTTGGGGGAAAAAAAAAAACCCCACATTTTTGAACGTGTGTTCACTAGCAGGTTCTCACAGTGAGATTAATTTAAAATATTTTATTCAAACAACATGGCACTTTTAAACAGATGAAGCATTTTAGTTCAATGTTCAGGTGCTTGGGCAAATTCTGAGCATGAGCTGTCTGTATTGAATCACTAATGAGCATTGGGCTTTGATTTTAGTCTGTTAATTCAAGATGAAAGTAAATCTTTAAACAGACGTAGAAGCCTCCTAGTATTTTTGAAGTATTTTGAAAGTAAGCTTTTCAAAGTAGTTTCCTGTTATCTACCAAAATTCTGAAGATTCTCTTAACTTTCCATTTTCTTCTCTAAAAGCATGTCATTGTGCATTTGAAAAATAGTGTGGGGTTTGTCTTGATTTGTGCCTTGGTCAGTGACTTTGCTAGTTATATGGATAATTGTTTACAGCTGGACTGGGTTGGTTTTAGTATAATTGATCTGTAAGGAAAGAATCAAAGAATACGAACAGCAGCCTGTATTATAGTTCACCACAGTAAGCAGTACTTTTTTTACCTGTGTGAGGATACTGTGAGCTTTACTACATTTACTGAAATTTGTAGGTGAAATTTCTATTAAAAGTAAAGACACATCCTTTTTAAAAAAAAATTTTTTTCTTTAACCCTTCACTGTGGGATTGTCTTTCTTGTGGGCAAGCTGAGTCACTGACTTCAAGCATCTTGTTTATGGATTCATAGTCTTGGGCAGATGTTTTAGATTTCCTGTTTGATTCTGTTTATATTTGATAAGTATATTTATAATGCTTGGATATGACTTTTCTCACTTGGCATTGAAGGGAGGGAGGGTGACAGCTGTGGAACCTATTATCAGGAGCTGAAAAATAAAAACTCTGATGCTAGTTGATGATACTTTAATGAAAAAAATGTTTCATGAATGACTTGGTTGAACTAGACTCAGTTCCGATCTTTGACTGATTTCTGGTATGATCCAACAGAGAATCAGTTTATGGGAAGAGTAGGGTTTGTAGATGTATATATGTGTGGTTGTTGCAGGTTATATAGGGGTAAGTAAAAGGACACAAAACTTCCTTTAGTGTCCTTTCTGCATTTTCCCACTATTACTTGGACAGGTTGAGGGAGGAGTTGATGGAGTGGATAGTTGTATATCCATCTTTAGTGGCCTACTCTCTTCTAACTTTTAGCCTTGTATTTCTTTGCACTCTGAGTTCGGTGGGATTTTGAAAATGTGACTGTTTTGTAGAACGTTTAACATCCAAAATACTTGCACAGTATTTCTTGTCATGTTCATGTGCCAGTCCTGTCTATTTTACAACTTCACATGTCTTTAGAAGTAGGGTTTTTTCCTAGTTGCCATGGGCAATGGTCATGCATGACACCATGCATTTCTTAAAATGTTCCGTGTAAATAGCATGAAGTAATTTGTTTAGTATAAAGCTGTTTTGGCAGATACTACAAAACTGGAATGCAAGGGGAAAAAAATGGGATATTACTTGCAGTCAGAAATACAGAAATAAAGATTAGCACCTTAAGCAGGAACTGAAATAATTGGGAATGTGACTAGACCTATTTTTTTCTCTCCAACGGGCTGGTGCATGAAGAAGGGGAAAAGGTGCAAAACCTCCCAACACTTGGAATTTGCATAACTGAAATACTTTGGCAAAAAGGACAGGAGAAGAACTTGGTCATTTGACTTATTTCATGGGCCTTGAGGACAGATTTGAAGATGGCAATAAGTGGCAGCTAGTGTAGAAAAAGGGGGTATAGCTATAGGCGTGAAACTCTGTGACAGGCCCTGTAGGAGAAAGCTGAAGGACATGAAGTAATTCTCTGTGTTGAAGATCAAATCTGAAAAGTTGAGTATGCATAAAAGCAATGACACTTGAATTGCTTTTGTTCTGAGTAAATACCTTTCCTCTTAAAAACAAAAAAAAGCGCCAAAATCCCCACACCCTAAGTGTCCGAATAAAGAGACTGTAAAACTCTAGATGAGATCTTGAATTAAATTCCAGCCCTTTTAAAGCAGTCATAGAAGGATGAAATATGTGTAGGACTTTACAGAAAAATGAGGATTTCACATCATCTTCACTGTTGTCCTTCCAAGAGAGGTAACACGGGGAAGCTTCTCAGCTGACATGCTCTCAAACGCTGTTAATATTAAAATTTAACACCAAATGAATTGTGAGTAGTTATGTTTAAACTTTCATAACTTGGTATAAGATAGGTCACTATTGTGTGGATTCTGTGGCAGCTGAAATCCCTCAGGATCTTTGTCCTCAGTGATTACCACTCTTGCAAATTGGATCAGTTATTGAGCTGGTTAAAATGTTGCCATGTGTCAAGATTCTGAAACCAAGCAATTCAATGTTTCTAGTTCCATGTGGTGGTAAAGACATTTTGAATTGTCAACTAGCTCGATGTTGTGGAAGTCCATAGACAATATCAAAAGGGCAGTAGTAAAGTTTATTTTCACTGGTTTAGACTTTCAGAACTTCAGATTGATTATGACACCACAGAAGCCTTGTCGTTAGCTGTTCGTGATCCTCTTTGTTATAAAGAGGAGCAGAGATTTAGTTTTTGATAACTACTATGTGGAGCAGCTCTCAGAGCATCACAGTAGCTTCAGTCATTCCACCTTTAACAGGACTGGGAAAGAAATGTTGGATGCATGTATCTGTTCTAAAGGAGGTTTCTTGTGGAGTCTCTTCTACTCTGTTTGAAACTGCTAACATTGAGATGAAACTTTATGGTCTGACAGAAGGTTCCTTTTCCATCAAATGTCCTTTATTGCAATGGTCTAGTGTTTGCAAGATAGCACATGACTAGATTGTTATATTTTGACCCATATTGAAGATGGCTGTGGACACTGTCTTTAGTTCAAAGTGTGATAGCAGATAATAAATGTTGAGGATTGATGGTTGAAGTTTTGCTGTGCTAATGTTATTTTCAGTGTGCTTGTTCAAAGCCTATTTGAAAAGCTTATGTTATTATCTGCCTTTTTGTAGAAGAAAGGGTATTGTCTCTTATGGGTGTAATGGTTTTCATGTTTTGTGAAGTTATGTTGTTTTTCTTAAAAAAAAAAAAACAAAACAAAACAAACTTTTCTAGGTAATACTTGGTATTGCTTTTTTTGCCTTGTGTGTTGCAGTGTCTTGTCTTATGTTGGCCACCCTTCTGCTAAGTCTTCAGAACCACATGTGCAACATTATGCAAAGGGCAAGATCTGTAAGCATCTGTTGAAGACCTTTTTCTCAAGATTGGCATTCTTTCTTATATAGTTCTCAGTATTGGCAACATTGGCACTGAGCCAGTGTTGTAATATTGCAGTTTTGCAATATTTTCGCTAAATTGTAGAGGATATTCACCTGCCCATCACATTAGGGTTTTCTTCCTGCGTTTAGAGGAACAAACTTCTATGTACTAGGGTGAGAAGGGGAAAAAAAAAGTTGAGGGGGGGACTGATTATCTCAGGGTTAACAAAAAATTGAGAGGATTATGAGTAAAAAGTGCTGGCTGTTCTAGGGAGATGATTCTTACTACAGTTACCAGGGATTTCATAAGCCACTATCCAGCTTTTCGGTAACTCAGAATATGAAGTATTAGCAGTTGTTTAAACTGAGGCTACTGTGAATGTGCTATGTGCCTGTAGCAAGAACTCCTCTGAGAAGCATTAGCTACAGCAGCTGTTGGCAATACGGAATTTTGTGTTTTCTAACGCTAGTTATATGCTCCATACAGTTTTTATCATCTTTCAGAACCATTTTCTGAACTAGTGTTCATTAGCAATCGAGACAAACTTTATGCAGACAAACTGAACTATTAACATAATTCATTTGCCAAACACCGGAATAACAACAGGGTTTGTCATTTTAATTTGCAAGTCATTTAAATCTGTGGTGCAAGCGGACCAGCTTAGAAGCATCACTATTGACCAAAACTTCTCCCATAGCTTGTTGAAGAAATGTTTTAAGTATTGTTTGTGGTGTCAAAAGGGACCCTTGATATACCACAAAAGAACACAAGAAGGTCTCAAATGTTTGGAATTACAAGTTACAGACTTCTGGAGACTCTGAAATACCGTGAAATTGCTAATACTTACAGAAACATATCCAGTTACTCATTCTGGTTCTCTAAAATCCTGTATTTCTTGACTCTGAAACTCTTCAAAAAATGCTTTAAAGAGAATACGTTTAATCAATAGATGTTTAAGCTCAGAAAATTATATATTAAAAAATTATCGTTGACAATATTCTAATAATATTTTTAAAAACAAGCCCTCAAACTAGAGAATATAAATTGACAATTGTTCAAAGGTGAAATGGACACTTGAATTCAACTTGGCAGACTGCAGTAAGTGTAAAAAGCTGTGTTTCTTAATTTCTTTTTTCATCCCATCAGATTTTTTGATATTCCCCCCACCGCACCCCACCCCGAATGTCCTTTCAGATGCCCTTGATAAATCTAGACCTGAACTAGTGATATCAGTATACTGGGGGGAGAAAAGTTAATCTATTAGGTCTGCTCATGCCATGCTGTAACTGTGGTACAGTGGAGATGATGTTTTTATTGGTGGCATTAAATACAATATGGGAAGGATTTCAGGTAAAAAATAAACAAGAAACCCGAAAAAAACACCGCAAAAACAAAAGACAGTATCTTATATAGTTATTTTTAAATAATGAAAATACGTTTTCAAAATGAGTCCCAACATACATTGCTCATGTTTGACTATTCAAGTGTATTCAGTCTGTACGTCACTGACTTCACAGTGATGTCACATCGTTGAAGTAATTCAAAGCAGTTAGATGCAGTTGAAATGAAGGCTCGATGATCTCTTGTACAATACAAATGGTATTTTGAACTCCATAGTAGAAATGTAAAGTGACTGTGACATCAGCTCTGCCAAGTCCAGTTCTCTCCCTCCCTTCCTCCCCACACCGTTCCACCACTGACCGCACTACAGGTTGCAGAAATTTCCCAAATTATTTCCTTGTCCAAGCTGCTCTTTGTGGCATTATCCAGACTGAAAGATGATTTCATTTCTTTCAGTGAATTCTTGATTGCTTAACTAATACCAGTCACCTGTGTAAGTTTGTGCACATAATTAAAAGTTCAGTGTTTCCAAACTTGTTTTATTCTACCTAAATGCTAATACATGTTGAAAACACCACATACTCTAATAAATATCAAATGAAATTGAAATCTGTTAAATTTAATGCTTTATTTCTAACTGTTTTGAGCTACTGGAGGCTCTGATCCTGTCGTTTGGGAACTGCTCATTTTGTCAAGCTAACACATTACAGATAATAATTTGAAGGAGTCTTGTTATTATGGATAGACTGCTGTAGGCTTAAAACTGTAATCTAGGATTGAATTATTACCTGTGCCATTCCCAATCCTCATGCTCTGTTTTCTGACTGCAAACATATAGATGTGGATTCTGGCCTACAAAGTCAATTTTTCCTTAGAATTTGCAACTAAAACTAGTAGTACATGTTTGTAGGAATCCTATTCGCTTGCTTGCCTACTCTCATCTTGCAAAAGACATGCGAGTCTTTTAACAACATTCAGATATTTGGAAGAAAATCCAGGTTGAAATAAAAATGGATGGTTGACAGTTAGAGGCGCCTAGGAGGGTATTGTGTGTCTTAAACCCCAATATAATTTGATTTTTCTGTTCAAAATGTTACGTTTGATGGTCTGGAAAGTACACTACTTTCTTTTAAACAGTATTTGAGAATGTCTTCTGCATTGTTAAGGTGAATGTGCAGGTTTTTTTCCCTTTGACATTTAAATGTTCTTAACACAGCATTCATGCATACCCAAAAACAGCAAGAAAAGCAAACTGAAATTTGTTTTGAATATGACATGCTAGTCTAATAAAATTGTAAAATCTAAAATTTGATTATAAACTGTTTTAACTTTAAAAAAAAAAAACCAACACAAAAATGTCAGTAATTAGAATCACTAATGTGTTTTTACAGCCTTTGTACAAAATAAATACTGTTGTATCGCTTGTCTGAAACCAGGTTTTCAGATAGGGCTTTTGATCATATTGCAGCAGTCATTAGCTAATAATGTCAACTTCAGTACTTCGTTTTAAAGACTTGAGATGTGCACATTAAGAATGATACAGAGGATTTGAAAACATCTTTGGAAGGAATTTCCAGTTGCTAATGACTGAATGTGAGTGATACATACTATCAATTATTGTTGGATTCATAATTCAACCTTATTGTAGGTTTTGGCTTTTCTGCATTTGGGGGATACAGTCAGAACTATACAAGCCTTTGTTATGTCTGTATATCTATAAAAGATTTTGATTATTTTAAATTCTTTTGTTGGCAGTTATTGCTGACAGCTGTTGAAAGCTAAGAAAATTAAGGTTTTAATATTGGGTAGGTCATTAGACATTGTGACCAGGGTGTCTGAGTTTCATGCAGACTGGTAACTATGAACTAATCTTTATCCACTGAAATGTAACACATTTCTTGGTACTTCTGAAACAAACAATCAAGCCTCAAAATTAACTTTTCATCTGTCTTGCTGGTATGTTGCTCTTCTCTGTGCTGCTCCCTATGTCAAAGAACTCTTTCCTCTCTGAGGTGTTTGTTCTTTTAACTAAATAAGACGCATGTGCCAGATGTTCTGGATTTGAGGTGGCTTCTTGTCAGCTAAGCTTATTACTCTGCAAGTTGTTGGTCAGACATAAAAATGCCGTGAAGCAGAAAATTCCTTACCTTTCAAGATAACTTGCACATTGCTGCATTTCCAGAAAGATGCTTTTTGTCATGAAGCTAATTTCTCAGCCATCTATTTGCAACCTTCATTTTTAGGTTTGTGCACACATACATTCCTAGGATGTATGCACAGATTTATTTTAATTTACATCATCCTTGTGGAACAGGACTTTAAAAAAAAAAGGTCTCAAGGCTAGGAAACTAAAGCTAAGGATCATGTTTTATTCACAAAACATACTTCAGTGTATGTTGAAAGGCTTGAAATGCTCTTTGGCTCTGCCTTACAGTTAGCTAAATGTATTTGTTACATTTTTGTACGGGAACAGAACTCACTAGGTGGCGATATAGTATAGATACAAACAGCATTATTAAAACATAAACTAAGAGTAGTTAAATAGGTTAGTGATAATTCAGTCACTTCCAGTTTGGGGACGTCACGGTTAAATCATGTGGGTGTCAGGTTTTTGTTTCCTCCTCTATAACTTGTATGTTAATTCAATAAGGTTCTTGTTAGAGAGCTGCCAAAAGTTACATTTCTGAATAGTTGTTTGTTTCATTATTTAAAAAAAGAAGAAAAAAAATACTCTGCTTAGAGGCACCTTCATGTTTTGAGGTTGTGTATTATTCCTCACAGTTAAATAATAGCAAAGTGGTTGTGTTCTTAAACTCAAGATTGTAACAGTGTCTCTTCTCCACACATGAAAAATGAAAATAATGTATATTGGGCTAAGTGCTGTGCTTAGTGTCACGAATTGAGTAGTGTGTACTAGTATTTCAGAGATCCTAGAGCAGCTGATGAAAGGATAAAAAAAAAAAAAATTTGCTTTGCAAATTTTAACAGCTTTTTAAGTCCAGCATTAATTGTTAAATTCTTGAGGTTGTGGGGGTTTTTTTGGTTTTTTGGGTTTGGTGTTTTGTTTTTTTTTGTTTTTTTTTTTAGGTTACTGTTGCATGAATATAATTCTCAAAAGTATGCTGTGCTCCTTCGAAAAACTATTTTCATGATTTTGAGTTTGTGAAAGGCCATTGTATTGATTCTCAAAGACGAGAGAAGCAGGGGCTAGAACACCCAGTGAGTGTGTGCACGGGCTGCGGGCGGGTCTGAAGGCACAGGCTTCTCAAGCGCAGACCCTTATGTGTATCGCTTTAGCAAGCTGCTATTGTGAGAGTGAGTGGGGAGGAAGGTTGTAATTAGGTATCCATGTAGGCTGAACCCGCCATTTTACTAAGCTCTGCTGGAGTAGGTCCTTGTAAGGGAGATGGCAGGAGGCTGGGAGAGCATGAAATGGCAGCCGACTAGCAGTAATCCGGCCATATGCACCCTACAGGAAGCCACTGTTCTGCACAGCTTTTGAATCCGCCCGTCCCCTCTGGGTCAGAGACGGCAGTAGGAAAGATGCAGTTTTCAGAAAAAGCTGTTTGGACTTTCAGTTTACCTTTCTGATGGGTAGAAGACAAAGTCTAGCAAAAGTGACTGTGTTAGTGGTTAGCACCGTGCTCTCGTAAGGGGGGATTGCGTGTCACGTTACTCCGGCACCCCAGTGCAGTCCTGTAACATTGCCGGCACACAGGCCAGGGGACAGAGATGAGCCACTCGCCACAGTGGGGCACTAGTAACCAGTCTAAATAAAACAAGTTCAGAGCTTGTTTTTCCGATGGAAAATAATGTGCTTTGTACACAGCCTTCCACAGTTACCAGTAGGTTGCACGTTTCACATCCCTGTTCCTTGTCTCTCCTGCAGGCAATGGAGCATGCAAACGGTATGGAGCTGGATGGCAGGAGGATTCGGGTGGATTACTCAATCACCAAGAGAGCACATACACCCACCCCAGGCATCTACATGGGCAGGCCAACACAGTAAGGACTAAAATGGATTTAAACTGAGTGTTTGGGGTTTGGTTGAAGAAATAGAGCTACAGATACTTTTTTGAAATTGTAGAGTTATGCCAATTGTATTTTATCACAAAGTTACTGATATAAAGAATGTGTTACTGTGGTTCACATATACTATTAAATCCTACTGTAGTTTATTGTAACTTTATTTATAAAACAATACTGAAGGAGTTATTTTTAAAAAATACATACCCAGCATAGTCAGTTAATGCACCCTTAGCTTACTGAAATACTAAGGTGTCCATTTGCCTTTGATTTTGATGAGAATTAGGCTCAAATCCCTGGTGGGTTTTCCAGGGTTTTTGAAGGTGTTTTTCTTTAAATGTTTCGTTGTTAGATTGTTTCATGGCATAGTCTTAAGTGTCTGATTTACAAGAATGCTTTAAAAAAGCTTTTAAATAATTTAAATCAAGATGAAGAATAGATATCTAAAGGAATTTTTTTGCTTTTTCCCTAATAGCAGTGGAGGAGGTGGTGGCGGTGGAGCAGGTCGTCGCCGTGACTCATATTATGATAGAGGGTATGACAGAGGATATGACAGATACGAAGAATATGACTACAGATACAGGTATTTTATTTCTGTAGGAACAGTGGATTTGTTGGAAAAACTGACAAAAAATGTTGCTCAGTTTATAGCAAGATTCTGCATACATGCTTGCTGTGTGTTAGAGCCTCATTACGTTAGGTTTTGTGGGATTAAAGTAGTTGGAATCCTCAGTGTTTATGTAACTCGGTTATACAGTAAACAGTAGGGCAAGGAGTTAATTTTGCTACCTGAAGGAGGTAGAGCATCTGCCCTACGAATCTCATGGACAGATAGAAAGGGAACTCATTTTTCCATGCTGTATATAGAACCAGGGACAGCTGATACACAGTGCTGTTTAAAAAGGGGTTATTTGTAGATGGGATTTTTAATGCTTGACATTTCATAACCATCTCACTGTTTTGAAAGTTATCTAGTTTCAGAGAATGTTGTTCAACAAGAATTGTAGGCATCTGGAAAAGCACTTCATGTGTTTGCCAGGCTAGTGAGAGGTTATTAAATTCTTTGTCTGGGAATATCTTAGTTTTAAACACATCAAATAGAGAAATATAAAAGCATTTGTTAAATAACTGTTAAGCCACAGCCAAATAAAGCTGAAATCATTCATGCAGGCCAAGTCTTTCAGTGCGAAGGAAATGGTTCTGTTCTGTAAAAGTGATGTGAATAAGGCTTCTTTCATAATGGATGTTGTTGGGTTTCTTTTCTAATTTCCTTTAAAGGAGACGATCACCATCGCCTTATTATAGTCGATACCGATCACGATCAAGATCCCGTTCTTACAGTCCAAGTAAGTAAATACAAGTGAATAAGTAGAATCTAGTTGGCTTAAACCTTGTTGTTATTAGTATTAATTGATCAGTGGAAACTCTGAATGTGAAAGCAAAAAAGCTGGGGACATTAAAGCTGAGATGATGTGTGTACAGTTAGTTTATAGTAATTGTGTCATCTTTTTATTTTTTTTCCAGGGCGCTACTGAAGATAGAAGAGTTACAGTTGAGGACATGATTTTTAAACACAAAATTCAGATCTTGGCTTCCCTACTGCTTTCTCTCCCATCCTCCCTTCCTTGTCCTCCATCCAGCTCTTTTACAAATCTTTGGTTCATTTAGAATATACATATTTTCAGTTGAAGTATTCCTGTTCTCCATCCCTCCTTATTGTAATACTCTTAAATATTGTAATTGTTGTAGTTTTTGTGTAGTAAAACATCTTAAGCAAAAAGAAGTAGAGAACTCAAAGTGCTGATGCATTTTGGAAGTCATTCCTATTTTGTTTTTAAAACAATTGGACTCCTGACTAATCAGAAGAGAGCGTTCATATTTTTAAAGCTTGCATGTCATATGTAATATACACACTCAGATACTTTAATATAAACCTGCATTTCCAAGTAACTCATTAATCTTTCTGTTAAAATGTTTACCTATTACTTTGATAAACAAGTAACGACTTTGAGCCTTTTCTGTAATGACAAATTTGCTTAGATAGTCATGAACCAGAGGATTTTTTTTTTTTGTCAGGTAGTTGCTTTGAGTGTAGACTATTTGAGCTAGAGCAAAATTTGGTATTTGACTGACTGGGAAAATAGATCCTTGTACACTCAAAATTAAGGCTGTGTTTTATAGATAAAATTTCTGGATTGCTGCACAGTGGATAACATTTGAAATCAAAACTGTAAAAATCCTGGGGGTTTTATTGTACTGGGTTGAATATTTCCCCTTAATTGGTGCAGGAGGAAAAATATTTATTGAACATAGCAATTAGTTGTATAATTTGCTGTTTGTTTAAAACAAAACAAAACAACAAAACCCACCAACTTTTTGGTGTTGCAATAATGATTAAGCAAGTTTTGTTTCCAGTCCTTTTTGGAGTTTTGAAAGTATGGATGGAAAAACCTACAACATGTAAACCTTTTTTTCCTCTCAATAAAGGTTAATTCCACTGAGATGTGGTTTCTTGTCTTTTGTTCTGCATTTTGTGTCACCTTGGAATGTAGGTTAAACAAGACTTGATATTGCTGTATGGATAATAAAGTCAGCATTTATCTGTCTTCTCAGGAGCCTTGTCTTCCCTGAGAATCAGCACGCGGTTACATGGGATGGCAAAGCAGAGCGGGTAGTCCAGCCTGCTCTTGTGCCATCTTTGGCACTTGAGATGGTTTAAGGAGAGAAACACTATGGACTTTGTTTGCATTTCTGGCAAGTTTTGCCCTCTGAAATAACTCGCCATGTGGCTGGTTGAATGTCGATGTTGGCACAGCGAAAGGAATAGGACTACAAAGCCCTCACAGCAAAAATCATTTCATCCTGATTGTCAAGGAATGCCACCAAAAGAGTTTGTCATAATTTTAAGAGGGTAAGCGTATGAAATGTAATTTTGTTAACTATTTCTGAATGTCAGTGCCAGGAACTATTAATAAGTAATTAAAAGAAACACTAACACACATCCAACTATTTTAAAAGCTTGATGCAATATACCAGGAGAAATTGGTGGCGAAACAAGTTCTAACTTACTGGTTATTGCACAATACTTTTTATCCATTATGTTTTATCCATAAATTGCGGTTGAAAACTCTTAGTTAAATGAAAGCAAAGGATCTGAAACACTGAAGTTAAATAACCTTCCAACTCCAGTGATTTTACTGGTATTTATTGGTGATCCAGATAAATTAGGAAATCTTAAGAAAATTGTTCTCTGTAACCAAAGTGCCAAAGTCTCAACATGGAGAACTGTTGGTATTTTTAATTTTGTTTTTGTTCTTTCAAAATTAAGGAGAGTAGTGTGCAGAAATAGTGAGGCAACTGGATGCAAAAGCATGGGAAATAGCTGCAGGGCTGGTTGGGGGAGGCATTCAGGCTCAGGGAATTACGGTAATAGGAAGTGAGAGAGAGGTGGCTACTTCTTGCCACCTTATGGCATTTGTGGCCTGTAATTGTCAAGGGTTGAGAAGTTGTATTAGTCAGCTAGGGAGCAGTTAAAGAAATCTGTTGCCTGGAAGCTAAAGCCAGAAAGGAGCGTCTCAATACTTAGCTTGCAGATTGTTTCTTCCAACAGTTAGACCTAACAACCTAACGATCCTATTTGTCACGGGTCTGTATGAAGTTGTAAGTGGCAACAGCATTGTAGTCCATGGTGCATTTCCTGTTTCGGGTTGACTGATGTGATACAGTCCATTTGAAGAACAGGTGAAAGTGGTAGTTACGGCATTGGACATACTTGCACATGTATGTAATGAATGAATAATTGTTAGACTTAAATGACTGTTTCTAAAACTGTCAATCCTGAAATGGGAAAGATAATTCGTAGCTGTTTCCTCATTCGTGTATTTTTTTACTATTATTTTTTTAACTGAGATCAGTTGGGCAGAGATCTGTGTTAGGAGTTTTCTGTAACTTCTGTGGCTTGCATTCTCCCCAAGGATGGGAGCCTCATCTCTGCTTTGTTGTGAATGGATTTAGTAACACTGTTTAAATAAGCTCCTGATGCTGTTTATGAAATAAAATAGTCTGGGTAACTCTTACACTGTGTCTCTAAACACAGCTCGTTAAACAGATACATACTTTCTCTAGTCACTTCCATATTTTCTTTCGTTCTAGATAAGGAATTAAAAGCATACTCAGAATTCTGATCACATACTGAAGTTTTGCATCAAAGTAAAAATAAGTTAACCTAAGTAACAAAACATAGTGTTACTTTGTGCTAGTACGCAATAAGCTTAAGTTCATTATTGAATTGCAGGGAGTATTTAAATACTGACTTCAGACAAACCTGACAGTTCATCTAGCTTTTTGTATAGCCTCAATTCTAGGCTATACATTCTATATCCTATAGAATGCAAGGATATAGAATGCAAGATAATACTTGCTCTTAAACATGCTGTGTTCCCAAATGCTTCAAAGAAGTGGCCGCAAGAAGATCACAACAGCTGCTACACAGGCTAGCACGAGACTGTAATGGAAAATTTGATGACAACAGTTAGAGGCATACTGGTTTACGTGTTGGGTCAAAATAACTTCGGAGAGTGTGCGTGTGTGTAAAGATGGTATGCATAAGGTGAAGTTTATTCAGGCTATCATTTTGTCATTTGTCCTATATAACTATACTTCAAATCTGTAATGATGTTAAGCCTTCAGTCTTGCAGTGGCTACCAATGCCTTTGTGTTGCTGCATGATACGGAAGAAGTGTGACCTAGTCAGCTGAAGAAAACTTTTTGGAAAAGCACTTTCCGTTGCATGGCTTCACAAAGGAAGAACAGTTAGGTGTACTTACATCACCGCCGCCCCTTACTGTCAGTCTACTCTGTTTAGCTGCTGCAGTCCTCTAGAACTAATGTGAATTCTCTGGACCAGAGAAGGAAAACAATCTGGGATAACCGTTTTATATTGCTTCCTACAAAAGCAACTTTTTTTTGGTTGGGCAAATGATGTGAACAGATTTTCCTCATGCACACAGTCAGCGCCTTTGTCTTTTAAACAGCGGTGTAAAGGAGAACATGAAATGCAGGCTGAAGCCACACCATCTGCAGTACCTGTAGACATCATTTCTTGCATTGCTTACATTTTACTTCTGCATAAAGTGTTTCAGGTAGGACTACCTCTGTCTACGGACAGGTAAGGACTGTTAGGTTCAGCAGAGGAATGTTTTTCTGTATCTCGTACAGAGCTGTAAATACAACACTTTGATCAAGTTTAGGTAAAAAGCAGAGTTTCCCTTAAATAGGTCAGTAGTATGTCCAGACAGCGCAAAAAATACCATCATCACACTTCCTCAGTTTGGGTTAAACTTGTTATTAAACTGCAACAAATAAGCCTTAATACTTTTCCTTCTACTGCTTTAGATATACAAGATGAAACATTCATTAAAAAAACTGGCCTAGAAAAGGCTATGAGCCACTTCAGTGGGTCTGTTGTTGAATTTCATGAGGAAGCGAGAGACCACCTTACACAGAATGATTTCTTAACTCATGTAGTAGCAACTGAGGGTTACATCTTTGGTATCTAATAGCAGATATCTTTCAGATTCAAATTAACAACCAAATTTAATTGGCGAAACATTAAAGAAGATCTTCGTTAACTAAGATCTGCAAACCTTTTGTTAAATCAGTTCTTGAAGAACAAGTGGCTACAGTGGAAGTAAGTTTCCCACTGTGAAAAAGGCTAGCAGTGCTTCCTGTGTAAGGTTACTTTTTAAGCTTAAAAAGTAGTTATTTCTCAGTTGTCCCTTTTTAAAAAAAAAAAAAATTTATTTTGTTTTTGGTGGAGCTTTCCAGCTGTGCAGGTGTCTGATACATTAGGGATCAAGAATGGAGAATTGTGGTCACTGAGAACCAGTATTGATGTAACTCTTCCACCAGCCCAACCTGTGATTCCACCCTCATCCTTCTCCCAGTACAGCATTAGGACCTGGATGCATGTTCTCTGCACGACATCTCAAGTTCAGTAATTTATGATCTGCCAAAACTTCCAGGCTGAATTTTCTCATGCCACCCCAGTCCCATAATACATGGAATACAGCATCAGCAGTAAGCAGCACAGGCAGAAGATAATCCTCGAAGATGCTTCAGTATCTGTATTTCAAGATTTACCCCAAAGGAAAGTACTGACAGAACTCCTCAAGTTACATAGTGTCACAGGAGCTTGCATGGGTCTTTATATTTGCTTTAAAAGGAAAAAAAAAACCAAACAACAACCACCCAAACAAAACCCCATATATAAACTCATTGGGGTAGGACAATGCATCAGCGCTATGTAGAGACCAGTCTTGCAAATCTCCAGGTGGAGGAACCATGGGCTGTTTGGACCCTTCTTTTTCACTGCTCCATTTTTGCTCCTGTACTCAGCATGGTGATAACTAGCCAATCTTTTACTGGTTTGGTTTGTGGATCCAAGGTTATAAGAGAGATGCTCATTACAGTACTTCCTCAATAACTGTAAGCTGGCCCTCTCTGTCTCATGGTAGAAACCTTGTAAACTCATGAAGGTAAAGAGAACCTGAAGGATGGCTAAAGGTAACTGATGTTTATGCCCTATATGATGTTAGGCTTTAATAATTTGCAGTGGCTCCGCTATCTTCTATAGGTTCTGTGGAAGCAGACACCTAACTCTCGCAGCAATGCAGGAAAAAAGAACCACTGAATGTTGATTAGTAAATCACTATTGATGATATATGATTCCACCATGCTGGCAACACAGATCTTTGCAAATATTGTGTGGTATCTAATCTCACAACAAACATATTAAATGCCTTCATCAGGGAACATTCAACTGGTTGATGGCTCTCACGTGCACTGCTGGGATATTTTGGTGTGATCTGGGCTGCGGCAGGACGGCAACAGACTGGAGGGCTTTGTCAGCAGCTGCTGTCTCCTGCTTGTCAGCTTTCACAGTCTAACGTGCTTTCCTAATGCCTCTATTTCTCTTCTGCTCCTTGCTCTAGATGTTAGTTTTTTGCTTTCTCTAGGCTAGCGGATTCAGTGCAGCATTGGGCAGAGAGGAGCAACATCTAGGGAACAAAAAGGTGATCTGTTTCACACTGAAGAATCCCAGATGCCAAATCCCATGGTTACTTTACAGCTGAATTCCTCCTGGTTGAGGATCCTCTCTTCCATAAGGAGCTGCCAATTCAGATTTCTAGGTTGTGGCTTTAACAATATTGTATAGTAAATGCTTCAAAGCTGGTCTCAAAAAAAAACCAAAAAAAAAAAAACCAGAAAAAAACCCAATAGCAAGAAAAAACCAAACCCCAAAACCCCCAAGATTTTAACAGTGCATCAACTACAACTTCAGTATGACTGAATTATTTGTATAGTCCCACACAGCATGAACACCTCTAACAGTTTTTCTTCCTATAGAGCAATTAATTCACTTCAAAGGAAGGTTAATTACAGATAGTTGAGCTTCTCATAAGCGAAACACTGACTTCCCCAGCTGCTGCCCCTAGCCAGGTACAGGGTTACTGCTCAGCACTCAGCACTGCCAGCACCTTCTTCTCGCTGGCTTTCTTCTTCCCCTGCTGCATGGTGTGGTGCACAGGATAGTGCACTGAATGCTCTGTTCTGCTTGGCCAGAAGAGAGAGGAAAAAAAGCAGAGATAACAGGTCCTAACCTGCATTTCATGTTCCAAAGCCTTTCCTCCTCGTGTATCAGTGGACATCTGAACAGTGAAGATGCCAGCCTCCTCCCGGTGGACCACGTCCAAAGGAACATCTAGCAGGCCTGCTGTCTCTTCAGAGCCGGTAAGGAAGAGTTATTTGCCAAGCTGAAGACTGGCTTCTTGCTTGTGTCGAGGTGTCCTTTGTAAGTTTACAACAAATTTACATCGCTGCTCAAGCAGAAGATGGCTGATGCCAAATCTTCTGCTTGAGCAGCGATGGCAGCACGAGTAACTGTGGCTATTGCTGCACGGCTGGGGTGGCCCTGGCCCACCCTCCGGTGCAGCTGGCTCTCCTAGGGAGTGTTGGATACCATCGCATTAGCTGCTAGCGCTCAAGGGAAAAGGTAGCAAGAGCAAAGCTTCACTAAAAAATGAAAATCTAGTGCTGGGCTCACACACACAGTGGAACATAAAGTGTAGGGATTTTTCCTTGATTTAAAATAAAACATCCTTTCAAAGTCTAGATTTCCAGTCGTATATACAGTGTGTTTAATTTCCATCTATTAGAAGTTAGAAAGGAACCCATGCAGCAACCCACCTGAGGATTTCATAGAAAGGAGACAAGAATAGGTCTTCAAAATATAAAAAGACAAAACCTTATGGAAGTTAACAGCTGGACTAGATATTGATACCCACTGAGAATATTCCCTGGAAAGGGAATTTCATGCTGGGATAGAGTCACCCGATGTGGTGGGGATGTAGGAGGTCTGGATTCAGTTCCTACCTTGGCCTGCATGGGTAACCTTGGACAGAATATTTAATCTCAGTTTTCTATGTATGAAGAAGAGATTAATAAACACTCTTCTATCATTTTTTTTATTTGGTCTGTTCCAGCTTTGGAAGACAGTGGGCGATTTGCGAGAGGATCTGTGAAAGATGATTAAACAACTTTATATATATCTATAAATAAGTTTAGAAAGTCTATACCAGTACTGACAGATGCAGAACATGTAAGAGTGGCCACACGTGCACAGGGATACCCTTAAGGACTGGTTTATCTGGTCCCAAGCAGACGTTGCAGGAGAGGACGTGTTTTCGGAGAGTCCAGTTCTGGAACTAAAACCCCAAAAGGTTTCTTCCTCACAGGGACGCAGACTATGAAGGAACAGACAGCTTGCTTCAGTCCGGGGAAGGGGCTGAGCCCCATTTCTCAGCCCATGCTTATCCCACCCTACCCCTGATGTCCCCACCGCCGTGCGGGTGGGGAGGGCCCCTCCTTGCTGAGCACCCGTGCTGTGCCTGCAAGCTGCACATTGCAGAGCAGCTGGAAACGCATGCTCAAACGCCAACACTTTTTAAAAATATTACAGAATCCATGTTTTAATATTCCCTTAAACTTCTGGGGTTTAGTGCCACACAGTTTGTTTTTGATTGTCCCACACAGTTAGTTTAGCTCTCCAAAGCCAGAGAAACCTGGGACCTTTGCTACAGAAATCAGGGTCACTCGAGATGGTGGTTATCCTTGGCTTAATCAAAAAGCAGTGGTACAGCCCAGTCCAGAGGCTGACTGTACAGTCTAACCCACAAACCTCCCACCTGTAGCACCCAAGTGGATTTAGGCTCACTCTCCCCCCGCCAACCCCCCAGCACAGCTGCCCATCACCAAGCAGGGGTCCCTGGGCTGAAGCCATCCCCCTCTCCCAAGCTGGGGGGCTGCTGCCGCTGCTGTGGGCCCCGCCAACCCCCCAGCACAGCTGCCCATCACCAAGCAGGGGTCCCTGGGCTGAAGCCATCCCCCTCTCCCAAGCTGGGGGGCTGCTGCCGCTGCTGTGGGCAAGGCCTGGGGGCTCCTCTCCCCCCCAGCCATGGGAAAGACAAAACACTCTCCCATTTCTCTGCTCCCTTAGCCAAAACCAGGGCTGAAGCTAGAAATGCTTGAAACAGAAATAGAAATAGAAATGCTTGAAATAGAAAAGCTTAGAAATAGCTTGAAGCACTCGTGCAGCTGAGCACCAAGCGATGCCGGCCGGGAGCACCCCGGGGACC